>NC_061122.1:210036121-210127368 GCF_002878395.1 Capsicum annuum | reverse complement strand
GTTGGGGAGAGATGATGGCAGTCATGGAGATGGCTAAAAGAAAAGGATATGAATGTGTTTTTACTATTAAGATTATTTTATAGGAGAAATTATTTTTCAGTATCTATTATGAAAAACTTTAATTAAGTTTTTACTTTATTTAATTAAAATTTAAAAATACATATTGAAATTTGCAATCAATAATACATAGATAAATGAGATAAATATTCAGTACCCTTGAACTATGATTAAAGTTATGTCACATTTCAACTATTACCCCTGAACTCAATTTTAGCATATTTTTGTCGCCCTTTGTGCTGACATACGCTATGCTAAAATTGAGTTCAGAGGGTATAGGACCCTCGTGAAGTTGGAGTGTGTCGCATGCAGCAAATTTGGTCATAATTCAGGGTACTAGAAAATATTAAATATTAATATAATATTAACATAATATTAACAAGATGATTTTAATATACTACAAAACATCAAGTAATATACATTGGCTCTTCCCCAAGAGAGGCACTAGGTGTGAAGGGGTCGGAACAAGGCAGGGGTAGGGGTATACCCCCTGCTTATGGATAACTTTGGATTCTGGAATGCAAGGGGGTTAAATAGACCAACAAAGCAAAAAGAGATGAATCTCTTTATGCATGCAAGTTGGTTTATTTGGGCTCCTTGAAACAAGGATAAAGAGGGCTAAAGCTGGCCAAGCCTCTCTTAATCTATGTAATGGTTGGGCGTTTACCACTAATCTAGAAACACATCACGGTGGGAGAATATGGATGTTATGGAAACCCGAGATGTTTATGGTGGACATAGTTGAGACAATGCCACAACTCATACACAGTTATGTTACACATGTTGGTACTAAATTAAAATTCTGGTTAACTATGTTGTATGGTTTTAATGATCAAGGAATGAAACGGGAATTATGGAACAAGCTGAAAGAAATGTGCAATGTACAAGAACCTTGGGCGGTGATGGGAGACTTCAACAATGTGTTGAACTATGATGAGAGAGTAGGCAGCCCAGTAAGAGATTTCAAAGAATGTGTAATGGTATGCGAATTACAAGAACTAAAGTCTTCAGGAGCCTTTTATACTTGGAATAACAAACAAAAAGGAGACTCAAGAGTGATGAGCAGAATTGATCGAGTTCTAATAAATAATGAATGGCTTTCTGAATTACCTGCTTCTCAGGTACATTTTATGGAACAGGGATTGTATGATCACTGCCCAGCTATCATTAGGTGGGAAACAAGACAGTCGAAGCAAGCAAAGACATTTCGATATTTCAATATGTGGACCCTGGCAAAGGACTACAAAGACATAGTCCAAGAGAGCTGGGGGAAACAAAGCCATGGGACAAAGAAGTATCAGATGATTGGAAAATTACACAGGCTAAAGCGAATACTCCAGAATCTTAACAAAACAAGATTCGCTGATGTAGAGATGCAAGCTGATGAAAGCATGGAAAAATTGAAGGTGTGTCAGCAGATGATACAGAGAGACCCTCAAAATATGGCTCTAGTTGAGGAAGAATCGTACTTAGCCATAGAGTCTAGACAATGGCAACAAGCACGGGATTTGTATCTCAAACAAAAAAAGTAAGATACACTGGATGCAATTGAGGGATCAAAATACTAAGCTATTTTTTTAACTTTATTAAGGCAAGACGCAATGCAAACAAGATATTTGTTGTGGTGGATATGAATGGCAAGACTCAAGACACTCCAACTGGAGTAGCTAAGGCTTTCACAGATTTTTACACAAAATTATTAGGAACCTCAACTCAAGAAAGAGATCACGTGTGTGGTGAAGTGGTAAGAAAAGGGGCAGTACTGAGTGAGGAGCAACAACAAATGTTGCAACAAAATATAACAGCGAGAGAGATCAAAAAAGTTGTATGGTCCATACCTGGTGAGAAATTGTTGGGTTCATAGTATATGAATGAAGTGTGAATGGAAAAAATGGAGAGAAAAATGGTGGAAGATAGGAGATACCAATTTAGAAGGTATACTCCCAAATTGGAAAGTCCACTAATTTTCCCAAATTGGTGGGAGAAAGGAACTTTGTAGTCTTTGTATTAATGAACACTTACTCCATATGATAAGTGAGGCAATAAAATAGAGATGCCTCGCGCCGTTGTCATCGCTCGGCTCGGATTTGGATATCTATGAGATTTATTTTTTTGGACAAATTTTATTTGATGATCCAAATTTACCAAACAGTAAAACGCAGCAATATGTTTTGATTCTCCATTTATACATGCATGCAGTTTTTTGAAACAGTGCAGTGCTGAAACTGAACTGATGCATTGTTTCTGCAAACAGATGCACTGTTCCGATGAACAGATGCACTGTTTCCGTAAACAGATGCACTGTTACAGTAAACAGATGCACTGTTATAGTAAACAGATGCACCGTTCCAGTGAACTGATGCACTGTTTCAGCAAACTGATGCAATGTTTCGATGAAATGACACAATGTTTCACACAAAATGGGATGTACTATTTCAGCAAAATGATGCACTGTTTTAAGTAAACAGACATGCATTTTCAGAAAAGTCACACACCTTTAAATTGAACCAATGCCACCTTTCTGAAGAGGTAACTTGTGGCTATATAAACCTAGGTTCATCCACAGGTTTTGAAATAAAAATTTTCAGATTACAAAACTCTTCTTGTCTTCAAAATACTCTTTGTGATCAATCAAACTGTTGAGTGCGTTCGAAGAATCCGACTATATGAGGTACCGCTATTGTCGAATTGAAGGTCATTTTATCCTGGGAGGAAAAATTCCACAACCTCGGGTACAGTGAGGGGAATTATTTTCTTAAGGAAACTCCCTGAATTCGGACAACTTAGCCTTATTCATTTCTGTTTCATCTATTATTCTGAAAAATAAAATACACCTCTTAGAAAGGTCATTTTGATCTTGTGTTGAGAGTATTTGATATACTTCATTATGTTCTTGTTTATAAACTTGAACTAGTTGAAGTTGTTGTTCTGCTATACAAATTCTGCATACCCGAATATATTATGGAAATAACAGAAATCACCAGGATCGGATGGTTATGGCAGTCAATTTTTCAAAGATGCTTGGGATGTAGTAGGAAATGATGTGGTGATGACAGTGCAGGAATTTTTCAACAAAGGGAAAATGTTAAGGAAGATGAATAATACAGTTATAACTTTAATCCCAAAAGGCAGTCATGCTGAGTCAGTAGTGAACTACAGGCCAATTGCGTGTTGTAACACCATTTATAAAGTGATATCCAAGGTGATTTGTGACAGACTGGAGATTGTATTGCCCAGTATAATATCCCCAAATCAAAGTGCTTTTATCAAGGGAAGGACAATAGCTCAAAATGTTCTCATATGTCAGGATCTAGTAAGGCTCTATAATAGGAAAGCCACAACAAGAAGTTGCTTGATGAAAATAGATTTGAAGAAGGCTTATGATTCGATTGAATGGAGTTTTGTTAGAGAAATGATGTATGCCTTACAGTTCCCTGCCAAGGTCATTCACTGGATTATGGAATGCATCACTGCTACCAGTTACACAATAGCACTGAATGGAAATACTTACAGGAATATAGCTGGGAAAAGGGGACTACGACAGGGAGATCCCATGTCTCCGTTAATATTTATAATTTGTATGGAATATTTGTCTCGGATTATGGCAGTGATAGCAAACCAGAAAGGGTTCGAGTTTCATACAAAATGTAAGACGATAAAACTGAATCATCTATACTTTGCGGATGATTTACTGTTATTCTGCAAAGGGGAGTTTCAAGCTGTACTGCTGATGATTCGAGGACTAAAATCCTTTTCCAAAGCATCAGGCCTAACGACTAATGACTCCAAGTCAAATTTATTTTGTAAAAATATGCCAAAGCAATGTGTCGAGGATAATTGTGAATTAACAGTGTACCAACAACGGAGTATTCCCTTTAAGTATCTTGGAGTGCCAATCTCACCGAAGAAGTTATCAATTACAGATTGTGAAGTTCTTGTTGAGAAGATCATGAGAAGGATACAAACATGGAGCACAAGGAATCTTTCACTACTAAAAAAAAACTGAAAAAACGACCACAAAAAATCGACCACACATTGTGGTCAGAAATAACCGACCACAAGTGGTTGGCTTTTTAATTTTTTTTTTTAATTTTTTTTTAAAAAGGGACCATTTAATTTTAAAAAATCAAAATAATTTATTTCAATAATTTGTATATTACTTATTATTTATTTTATAAATAAAAATTAAAAAAAAAACGACCACTAGTGGTCGATTTTTTTAAAAAAATATAATTGAAAAATATTTTTAAAAACTGACCACATGTGGTCGATTTTTAAAAATTCTTTTTAAATTTATTTCTAAAAAAACCAAGCAAGTGGTCGGTTTTTAATTAAAAAAGAAAAGAAAATACTTTTAAAAAAACCGACCACTTGTGGTTGGCTTTTAATTAAAATAAAAAATAATTTAAAAAAAAAAACGACCACTCATGGTCGGTTTTTGAAGTAAAAAAATAAAAAAGTAAATAATATTTTGTAAACAATAATTATATATATGTAATCAAAGATATATATTAGTTTCATTAAAAATAATTATAAATAAGGTAATATTATATAATTTTTTAAAATTAAACTGATCACGCATAGTCGATAACCAGTATAATAATAATAATAAAAATCAATCATTCTTAAATTTTGTGAAAAAATTACACTAAAAAATATATCAAATAAAATAAACAAATTACGTTAAACATAATCTTTATCTTTTACTTATGTTTTAATATATAAATTAAATATTTTCCTTTGTATATACATTAAATGACGTTAAACATGCATAATCTTTGTATAATGAATATGTGTGTGTGTATATATATATATATATGTTATCATACTGTTGAGATAATGATATTATATTACTATTTCAATCATAATAATGTAATATATAATCGATAATTCATCAGAATATAGTGAACGTGTTCTATTATAAGGTAATATACTTGTGGATGTGATATATATATACGCATTCAAGAGTTCATATATATAAATATATATATATATAGATATATCATGTAGTGATCGATTGATGAACGATATAGTCAAAACCTAGTAGAATATAATCAAGCTAATAATTAAATATAATTAATCGATCACTCATCAGAGTATGTATATGAAACACGTCGCATTATATTATTGGATAATATACTCGTGTACGTATGTGATATATATAGTACGTATTTAGAACTTGATATAGTCGATAGTATGTATATGTGTGTGTATGTATAGGTATTTATATAACATATACATATTATATAGTGATATTAATGACATAAGATAATCTAATCGATAATTCATCTGAGTATTTGTGATATAAGTTGTATATTATTATGGGGTAGTAAAATCGTGTATGTGATGTTTATAATACGTATTTGAAAGCTGATAGACAATTGAATAAATGTATATATACGTATATCTCGTGTAGTGACGTATGCAGTAATAGAAATTAAAGCTAAATAACTGAATCTATATATCAAAATATTTTGAATGATACATTGATATATATCATACTATTGAGGAAATATATATACTATTTTGTGTCGATGTAGACACGCGTATGTTATTGAAATTGTAATAATGTAAGACAAGTATTACGCAGTATAATTGGGGGGAAGGGGGGAGGAGACCGAAAATTGAATCTTGAAACTGACATATACTTACCATTTGCTTTGAATTTTGAATTTTGAACGACCGCCAAATTTTGACAGTGAATTAGAGTTTTTTTGCTTACAAGTTTTGTTTCTGAGTATTAGTGATATACGTTGTATATTATTATGAGATAGTAAAATCATGCATGTGATGTTTATAGTACGTATTTGAGAGTTGATATAATTGAATATATGTATATATATGTATATCTCGTGTAGTGATGTATGCAGTAATCGAAAGCTGGATAACTGAATCTAAATATCAAAATATTTTGAATGATACATTGATATCATATTATTGAGGAAATAGATGTACTATTTTGTGTCAATATAGATACGCGTATAGTGTTGAAGTTGTAATAATATAAGACAAGTAATCGATAATTTATCTGATTAACACATTGTATTACGAGGTATATATATATATAAAATTGTATTTAAAAGCTAATTAACAAAAAAATTATCTTAATTTGCAAAATCAATTGATATTATTATACGATTAGGAAAATATACTGCTCGTGTTAATGTGATGATAACATAACTAATTATCTAATTTAAATATATACGCGTTGTATAAAATTATTTGGATGTTTTTATAAATATTATAGAATTTATTAAAAAATTATTTTGTTAAAAATTAATTGTAATTCATTAATTCATTTTAATTTATTAATTGTAGTTTGTTAAACATTAATTTAATATCAATGGAACTTAATTTTTTTAAAAAAAATATTTGAAAACCAACCACATGTGGTTGATTTTCTAGAAAATATTTTCCAGAAAACCAACCACATGTGGTCGGTTTTCAAATAATTTTTTTAAAAAAATAAGTTATTAACCCAATCCGACCCGACCCGACTCGACTCGACAAAAATAATAAAAGATCAAAACACACACACACCTAACCTAATTAAACCTCGATCTCAGCTACACCCACACCCAACAACACGCAGCAACACACACACATGGTGATCTACACCGGTTAGCCGGCGACTGCTCCCGCTCTACTACGGCGACGACAGCTCAGGTATGAAGCTATTTTTTTGTTGCTTTTTTGATTTTTTGAGATTCTTGAATTCCTTTTATGGTTTAATTTGTTGTTTTAGATATGGGTTTCGCTTGATTGAAGTTATTCATGGTAGAAATCCCTTAAAATTTGAGTCTTTTTGAATCTTTAGCTATGAAATTTTAAGGTTGTTGATTTTCTTTTATGGTAGCTTTTGATATGGGTTTTGTGGTGTTGAAGTTATTATTGGTTGGAATTCCTCAAAGTTGGAATCTCTAGTTGTGATTTGTAGAGATTCTTGATTTACTTTTATGGTTTTAGTATCTTTAGTAGATTTTAGTATCTTGAAATCCCTAATTTAGTATCTTTGAGTTAGATCTTTGCTAAAGTTTACGAATTTGAGTTCGAATTACCTAAATTTTGGTTAGTCTTGACATTTACTAGAATTTGAGTTCTAATAATTTTACTATTTGACAGATTCTGAATCCGGGATAAGGATTGCTTTGCTATTTTTTCTGGTGACCGCTTAACGATCTCTTTCACTTTAATTTAAGCCAAGCAAAGGTAAGTTGTTATCTTCTTGTTATTGTTCATATTAAAGTCTAGTGAAGTCGTGTGTGGACTTGTTCGATACACTAACATTGTTGTTATCTTCTTGTTATTGTTCATATTGAAGTCTAGTGAAGCCATGTGTGGCCTTGTTCGATTCACTAGCATTGTTGTTATTTTCTTGTTGGTCTTGTTGTTGCTTGTTTTGAATGTGGTTTTGGTTGGTGACTTAGTCACTTGAAAAATGTAGGGACTTTAAAGGGAATTTTTTGTTTTGAATGTGGTTTTGTTTTGATATTTAGTCATTTGAAAATGTTTAAGTGTAGGGACTTTAAAGGGAATATTTTGTTTTGAATGTCGTTTGGTTGGTGACTTAGTGACTTGAAAATGGTTAAGTGTAGAGACTTTAAAGGAGATTTTTTTGTTTTGAATGTGATTTTGTTTTGATACTTAGCCACTTGAAAATGGTTAAGTGTAGGGACTTTAATTTGAAGGATATTTTTTGTTTTGAATGTGGTTTAGTTGGTGACTTAGTTACTTGAAAATGGTTATGTATAGGGACTTTAAAGGGGATTTTCTTGTTTTGAATGTGGTTTTGTTTTGATACTTAGTCACTTGAAAATGGTTAAGTGTAGGGACTTTAAAGAAATTTTTTTGTTTTGAATGTGGTTTGGTTGGTGACTTAGTTACTTGAAAATGGTTAAGTGTAGGGATTTTAAAGGGGATTTTTTGTTTCGAATGTGGTTTGGTTGGTGACTTAATTGCTTGAAAATGGTTAAGTGTAAGTACTTCAAAGGGGATTTGTGGTTTTGAACGTGGTTTTGTTTTGATACTTAGTTACTTGAAAATGGTTAAGTGTAGGGACTTTAAAGGGGATTTTTATTTTTTTTAATGTGATTTTTGTTTTATACTTAGTCACTTGAAAATGGTTAAGTGTAGGGACTTTAAAGAGGATTTTTTATTTTGAATGTGGTTTGGTTAGTAACTTAGTTACTTGAAAATGGTTAAGTGTAGGGACTTTAAAGGCGGTTTTTTGGTTTTGAATGTGTTTTGGTTGGTGACTTAGTTACTTGAAAATGATTTAGTGTAGGGACTTTAAAGGTGACTTGGTAGGTTGAAAATGATTAAGTGTGGGGACTTTAAAGGTGACTTGGTAAGTTGAATGTGGTTGTGTTTGGTGACTTGGTTGGTTAAAAACGATTAAGTGTAGGAATTTTAAATGTGTTTTTTTTAATATGGTTATGTTTGTTGATAATTGAATTTTTGTGACTTGATCTAATTAGTTGATCTGATTGATTGCGTAGATGGAACCTGATTATAGCTGGATATATCAACGGAACAATGATAATAGAATGGGTATTAGGGAGGAATTTGTTGAAGATGTCAAAAGATTTAATGAACATGCTAAGACACTTGATGTTTGGACACGTTTTCGGGCTATTCGTTGTCCTTGTGTTAGATGTGATGGTATAAATCTTGTAAATGGAGAAGATGTAAGGGAACATCTTTATAGAAGGGGGTTTTACGAGGATTTTTTAAGATTACGTGGTATTCATGGTGATGTTGTGCAAAATAACTTTGTTGTTGGAGAAAGTAGTAGGTCTGCAGAGCATAATGAATATCAAGATACTAGAATGACAGAAATAGTGCACGATGTTTTTGGGATGCAACACGGGGGCGACTTTATGGAAAATGTTGGAGATGTTCCTAATAGTAAAGCGGGCAAATTCTATGAACAATTGCATACAGCTAGTCATCCTTTGTTTGACGGGTGTTCGCACTCTCATTTGTCTGTTACTGTTAGATTATTAAGTATTAAATCTGACTTGGAATATTGCTGAAGGAGGAATGGATTCAATGATAGACCTTATTAAAGAGTTAGTTGACCCCGGCTTGGAGGTTCATGATTCTTTCTATAAGGCAAAAAGATTGGTGTCAAAGTTAGGTCTCTCCTCGGTTATAATTGATTGTTGTGAAAATGGTTGCATGTTATACTTTAAGGAAGATGCTAACCTAGAGTTTTGTAAGTTTTGTCAGCACCCTCGATATAAACGTGGTTCTTGTGAAAATCAAATTTCTACTAAGGCGATACATTATTTACCTCTAATTACCAAGGTTGAAGAGGTTGTATTCTTCAAACAGCTCAACTCTTCATATGAGATGGCATAGTGAAAATAGAAGGTCCACTGGTGTTTGTGTCATCCATCTGATGGAGAGGCTTAGAAGATTTTTGATGCAACTTATCCAGATTTTGTAGCTGAGCCACGAAATATTCGTTTGGGATTATGTGTGGATGGCTTCTCTCCTTTTTCAGTTGGTGTTGCGCCATATTCATGTTGGCCTGTATTTATCACTCCTTATAATCTTCCTCCTGAAATGTTGATGACTAGTTCCTATATATTTTGAATTGTGTTATTCCTAGCCCGCGTAATCTAAAAAGCGGAATAGATGTCTACTTGCAACCTTTGATTGATGAACTTTAAATTTTATGGCATGAGGGGGTTGAAACTTGGGACATCTCACTTAAACAGAATTTCAATCTGCGTGCATATCTAATGTGGACTGTTAATGATTTTCCTGCTTATGGAATGTTGTCTGGATGGATGACAGCTGGAAAACTGGCTTGTCCATCCAGCATGGAAAAAATAAAATCTTTTACATCGAGACATGGCCGGAAAAATTCATAGTTTGATTGTCATCGTTGTTTCTTGCCACCTGATTATGAATTTAGGAGACTCGAGAATGCATTCAGAAGGAATAGAAGGAAATATAACGGTCCACCTCCAAGTCTGTCTGGTCATGACATCTGGGAGATAGTTCAGGATTTGCCTAAAGCCAGCGAAGAACCATTGTACAGGCTTGATGGATATGGCATTTCGCATAACTGGACTAAGCAAAGTATATTTGAGGAGTTAGAATATTGGTCAGATAATTTTCTTAGAAATAATGTTGCTGTCATGCATACTGAGAAGAACTATTTTAACAACTTGTTCAACACAGTTATGGATGTCGCCGGCAAAACAAAGGATAATCCTAAGGCCAGACTTGACTTACCAGAATATTGCAAACACAGAGAATTAATCTTACAGGAGGGGCCCAATGGCAATGTTCTTAAGCCCAAGGCTAGTTTTTCATTTAAGTTGGACCAAAAGCGTCAAATATGTGAGTGAGTCCAAAGTTTAAAGATGCCCGATGGATATGCCTCAAATTTGGGAAAGAGGGTTGATATGGCACAAGGAATCTTGCATGGAATGAAAAGCCATGATTGTCATGTTTTCATGGAACAATTACTTTCAATTGTTTTTATTGGTTTACTTGAAAACATGTGGAAACCAATAGCAGAGATCAGTTTGTTCTTTAAATACTTATATGCCACCACATTAAAAGAAGAAAATCTGACGGGAATGAAAAGTAATATTGTTGTTATCACCAACAAGCTGGAGAAGATTTTTCCGTCAACGTTTTTCGATGTGATGAAACATCTTCCCATTCACCTTGTGCACAAAGCTCGGCTAGGCGGTCCAGTTCAAACTAGGTGGATGAATCCATTCGAACGGTAAGCAATTGCAACATATTTAAATACATACATATCTTTTTTAAATATAGTAAACATCTAATCTTAAGATTGTGCAGGGCAATTGAAAAATTGAAAAGGGGTCCCACAAACAAACATAGGGTGGAAGGCTCTGTAGTTGAGGTATATGTTGCAAGAGAAACGTCTCAATTTTGCTCATACTACTTTCGTAATGAAGTTGCTTGTTTAAGAAACCGACCGAATCGTCATCAGGACGATGTGAATGAGCCTCATTTGCAACCGATATCAATTTTCAATCAATCTGGTTGTAAGGCTAAAAAGACCATACGTCGCCGGCTCACTCCCACGGAGCGCAAATCAGCAACTTTGTATGTCTTGCTGAATTTTTCGGAAGTTGAGCCCTTTCTGAAGTAAGGAGATTAAAATTTTAACATATCTTATTTGTTTACTCATTCATTTAAAGAAACTAATTGTGTTTCGCATGTTGGATCTTCAGTTTATTTAAGACTCAATTCCATGAAAATCAAGTGTATTCATCCTTTTCAACATGGTTTACATATGAGGTTCGTAAGTGTATTAATATTTCTATAAATTTTAAACATTATAAATTAATATTTCTATAATGAATATATGATGTCAGGTCGAGTAAATGAAACGCTCTGAAGATTACCGAGCACACTTTTGTATTCTTTTCTATCAGTTTTAGGTACTTTGTCATCAACTAGTAGAGTCTCGGATACGTTCATAGGTGATTGAATACCTTTGCATTCTTGTATCTGAGTATCATGTAAAATCTCCTGAATATACTTGGATTGACTGAGAAATAATCCATCAGCATTCCTGTGTACTTCCACGCTTAAGAAATAGTGTAATAAACTAAGGTACTTGAGATTAAAAAAATTTGAAAGATAGGTAACAACATGTTGAATGAGTGTTTCTTCACTGCCTGTGATTATGAGGTAATCGACATAAATCAGAATATAAATAGTGACCCTCATATTGTACAGAACAAAGAGAGAATTATCACACTCAGACATCTTGAACCCCACTCAAATCAAAGAACTAGTCAGTGCATCATACCAGCCTTAGGAGCTGACCGTAGTTCATAAATTGCCTTTTTGAGATAGTTGACATAGTTGGGATGATTCGTGTCTTCATAGCCAAGAGGTTGAGACATATACACGTCTTCTTGAATTTTTCCCTGAAGAAAAGCATTGTTGACATCTATTTGATGTAGCGGCCAGTTCACTTTAACAATAACTGTGAGTACTGTTCGAATTGTAGTTAGTTTAATCACCGGACTAAATGTTTTGTGAAAATCAACTCCGGGCCTTTGAGTGAACCCTTTTGCAACTAAACCTGTTTTGTACCTATCAATGGATCCATGAGACTTAGTTTTAATTTGAAACAACCACTTACAAGGGACAATATTTCGGGCATAGTTTGGTGGAATCAAGTCCCAATTCTGATTCTTCATTAATGCATCAAATTCAGCCTTCATAACATCTCTCCAATATGGAAATTTTTGTGCTTTCTTGAGGGTTACAACCTTCGTAGCATCTTTTCATAGCTTGGAGGTTGAGATATATACACGTCTTCTTAAATCTTTCCCTGAAGAAAAGCATTGTTGATATTTATTTGATGTAGCGGTCAGTTCATCTATACAACAACTGTGAGTACTACTATGAGTACTAGTCGAATGTAGTTGGTTTAACCATCAGACTGAATGTTTTGTGAAAATCAACTCCGGGCCTTTAAGTGAACCCTTTTGCAACTAAACGTGATTTATACTTATCAATGAAGCCATTAGACTTAATTTTAATTCGAAACAACACTTACAAGGGACAATATTTCGGGCATGGTCTGGTGCAACCAAGTCTCAAGTCTGGTTCTTCACTAATGCATCAAATTAGCCTTCATAGCATCTCTCCAATATGGAAATTTTGTGCTTGCTTGTGGGTTACAGGAATAGAGGGTCCTGGTTCATTTGGGTAGTGTAGTCAATGATTTTTCGTCGCTTGAAGATGTTTTGCGATCTCGTTACCACATTATGGTGGTCTATGGGTGGCCAATCCTTGTACTCGGGATTGGCGGACTCAATTTCGTTAGAGGTGATTGTTTGTGGAAAGGGCAATTTGGTGCCATCAGCATTAGCAACTGGCAGCCATTGATGTGAAGGAAAAAAAATTACTCGTTAAAGTATTTGTGGCTCTGATACCATATAAAGACATAGAAATAGAGTAGAAGAACATATATTTCTTTGATAAGACTCCAGTGGAGTTTATATACCGTTGAAATAAACGAAATTAACCTAAACTACCTCCTAGAATGTAGGAACAAATAACTACAGCTAATACAAACTAACGACTAGATAAATTGAACAAACCTAATCCTAATCAACACTGGTACAGTAAAACAATGTTACAATACTGGTAAAATACTAATGCTAATGCGCTATTACCATGGATTGTTAGAAGGATAGTATGCGGTTACAAGAAGAAAGCATTCATAGTGCCAGGTTTGGATAGTAACACCGTTCTTGTAAAAACAAAAAAGAAAGAAAATTCTCTTTCAAATCATATGCTTATGCATTCTGAATTTCAGGATGGGCGGCGATTACATGTAATTGAAAGATATTTAGCAACACCTGATCAAATTGTTGGAGAATATCTTCTACCAGGTGGCTACCTCAAATTGCTTGAGTTGGGACTCGAAGGTCAGTAGCTAGCCACTTGTTAGACTTGTGTTATGAGATTCATTTGTTGTTCTGGTTGAACTTTACTTCTCCCTGAATGGCATCCAATAGACTTGGGATTGAGGTGTAGCCGTGTAGATGGTTGATTGATTGATTTGCCATTCTTTCTTGTATACAACTCCATAATTTTTCCTTGCTAATTTCAGAATGTGTGGAGAACATTGATGCTCAGCGAGTTTTTGGGTATGTTCTTTTCAAGGATGGCAAAAGCACCCGAATACCGTATTCCCTTGGAGAAATTTCGCGCAGATGTTTCTGGAAGGGGCTTTCACAATGGGCCCTTCATCCAAAGAATGAGAGAAAAAGTTGTGTATTTACCCAAGTATATACCTCCTCTTATTATTTGTTAATGACGTTGTTGGTTGGTGTTATGCTCTTTCACTGATTAATATTTGCTCCTTATCTTTGATTATCTGACAGTGTCAAACTGGAGCAAGGAACAGTCACAACTCTGCTCGAAGAGAAGGGAACCATTAAAGGTGTACAGTACAAAACTAAATCTGGTGAAGAGCTGAAAGCATGTGCACCATTAACCATTGTGTGTGATGGTTGTTTCTCAAACCTGCGACGTACCCTTTGCAACCCAAATGTAAGGGCAGCTATTAAAGTTTTTAATTTTTTTCTTCATGATGAAAGTTGAAAATAACTCAGTAACTGCTTGATTGAAAAGCACGTTTGCACTATCTTTTGTTCCTTTTCTTCTTCTGCAAGTAAGAATTTGTTGAAACGCGCTAAGTAAAACTAGTCGAGTTTGTGTTAATACTAATTGCTTGCTATGGACTTCATTGTTGTTTGTTGGTGTTCCCTTATTATCCTTTTGTCGTGGAGCTCATTGATGCCATCATATTCCACAGGTAGATGTGCCTTCTTATTTTGTTGGTTTGATCCTGGAGAATTTCCAACTTTCACATGCAAACTATGGACATGTCTTTTTGGCTGACCCTTTACCTCTCGTGTTCTACCCCATAAGCAGTACTGAGGTCCGCTGTCTGGTTGATGCACCTGGTCAAAGGGTTCCTTTTATTTCCAACGGTGAAATGTCTAAATACTTGAAAACTGTTGTTGGCCCCCAGGTAATGTGGTGATGGAAAATCTTTTTCTCATTGCAGTACCACATAGGTGTATGTTATTACTTCAATTCCATGGCATTCAATTAGTTGTTTACCTTGTTGTTCCAGGTCCCTCCTGAGATACACGATCCATTCATTGCCGCAGTAGATAAAGGAAACATCAGAACAATGTCAAACAGAAGCATGCCTGCTGCTCCTCATCCAACTCTTGGTGCTCTCCTCATGAGTGATGCATTTAATGTGCGTAATGCCTTAACTGATGGAGGGATGACTTTAGCATTATCTGATGTTGTTGTGCTATGTAATTTTCTCAAACCCCTTCATAATTTCAATGATGCATCGACCCTCTACAAATATCTTGAGTCCCTTTACACCTTACGTAAGGTATATTTTTTCTATATCTTAAATGTTGCTGATATTATTTGATTGGTAAAGCAAAAAAATATGGGTTAGTCTGCTCCTGTGATGGAATTTCTTGAGCCATCAAGATTAGGAACCACAAAGCTAAAGCAACTCTAATGAAGTCACCTGCTAAAAATCTTAATACCAACGACATGAAAAAGAAACACAAGAAATAAAAAAAATCTAATGATGATGGGAAAAACACTTGACTCGTCAATAGAGTGTTTTAGAATTATCTACAAAGCTACCGCAGCTCTCATGATCTTACATGCTTACAATTTTACATTTACCATCGTTCCTACGATGACTTATTAGGAGAATTTACCCTTACCAATGATGATGTGAAAAAGCTTGGTTCATGAATGTTGATTTTCTGATCTACATAATTCTTCTTGAGCATCCAACAGGTTCTTTTAGTTAGATAAATGATTTGACTCTTTTTGTTTCGATATTTGTATCTTCAGCCTGTGGCATCTACTCTCAATATAGTGCCGGATGCTTTTTATAAGGTGTTTAGTGCTTCACCTGATCAAGTTAGGATTGAGATGCGCCAGGCATGCTTCGACTACTTGAGCCTCGGAGGAGTTTACTCGACAGGACCAATATCTTTGCTTGCTGGCTTAATTAAATCCTCGACCATTCAGTCTTGTTTGTCATTTTTTTCACTGTGTCTATCTATGGTGTCGGACGATTACTACTGCCTTTCCCATCACTCAAACGGATGTGGATCAGTGCCAGACTGATCTCGGTTAGCATCTTTCTTGCTTTGCTTCAATAATTCTGAAATTTTTAAAATATTTTGTTTGCTTTCATGCTGACAATTTCCTATGACTCAAACAGAGTGCATCTGGAATCATTTTCCCCCTAATCAAGGCAGAAGGGGTTAGGCAAATATTCTTCCCTATGACTCTTCCTGCATATTATAGGGCTTCTCCTAAAGTGAGGTTGTAACCACCAAAAACGGAAAATTTTAATCAAGATCTAAGTCACTCCGACTCTTCACTTTTGGTACCGGACCCGTGTCGACACGACATGACATGGGTGTGGTGTGAGATTTGTATCCTATCTGGTCACAATCGATCTAGGGTATTTTGACCAAAATTGAGTGGTTTATGTAGTTAAAACAAAAGCTAAGGTGAAATCGAAGAAAACAGAATACCTTATCTATAGAAATTTCAATTTTATTGTTTTTCTTTTATCTCCTTTCAGGATTCTCTTCTTGATCAATATTTTCGCAAGTCCAAATAATATCTCATAGTTTAGTTTTTGTATCTCTATTGTTAGAT
Organism: Capsicum annuum; assembly: GCF_002878395.1. Classification (NCBI taxonomy): domain Eukaryota; kingdom Viridiplantae; phylum Streptophyta; class Magnoliopsida; order Solanales; family Solanaceae; genus Capsicum; species Capsicum annuum. The sequence goes on along the minus strand of NC_061122.1, from coordinate 210,111,069 downwards.
ATTTAAATTATTTTTAGTTGAATCTCAGCACTCGTATCCGAATCCATATTCCCAAATCTTAAAATTGAGATTATGAAGGATCCAACCCTAGATACTCATATCTCACACTCACCCCAGAGCCCGAGCAATTTAGATCAAGAATATACCACAAACTGTACTATCAAAAGATTAGTCATACCTTTTGGTCCTGGTACCAACCCCCTGCCCTCCCTTAATTTCATTGATGGCATTCATTAATTCCAGAAATGAATAAAACTTCTGCAGTGTTAGATCATCCCACCAAATCTACATGCCTACGGTAAACTTACAGGCTTCAACCTTTCAACCAAGAAAATAAGACCAAGGCAGATATATTGATATCCCTTTAAACTTACCAGTAAATTTGATTTACTCATTCAAACTATGACTTATTTCGATAAGGCATTTGAACCCATGATAAAACGTTTCTGTTTGATAATTTTGACTCAAAATTTTGAAAAAACTTTTCCGCATGTTTTCAAGCACCAATTACGTAGATAAACTTATCACTTAAAAATTTGTTACCTCATTCAATTATGCGCCTTAGCGTCAACAAGCAGTAAAACTTCATGATTGTTTCCATTGATGTTGATGTGTAATTGAAGGAGGAGACTTACTTTATGTGGTTAACTTAATAGGTATTTGAGAATGCACATAGAAACTTTTCTAAAACATGAGTCGGAAGTGCTTAAAAGGAACATTTTACTACGTATTCAAGTGTTCAATTGAAACAAATCATAAATCGAATATCTACATAGAATTTATTACCTAACAAATTTAAGATATTATCGATGTATTCAGCCTAAGATTAATGTTATCACTATCATTAAGCCAGTCACTTAGTTACTACATCATGAGTCGTAGGGAGACAGACTGACAGGACATGGACATATATATATTTGCAAGATCTTGGCATATAATCTTTATTTCGATATACCAATATTTAAACTAAACCTGTAAAATGGGCCGATTTGACCCGACCCACTTAGAAACTCGGCCCAGTTTGATCCGGCCCGATCAGCCTCGGGCTACAAAGCTGCTGATTTCGAGCTAGGTCAAAAATTTTTTGGACCCAGTTGACCCAGCCTGGAGTCAACCTAGACCAAGCCCGACAATTAACCGGCCCGGTTTTATTTTAAAAAAAAAATGAATTTAGCCGTTTTGAGCCAAAGTAGACGTTGGGCCCAACGGCTATATAGCTGTTTGGAGCCACAAACGGCTATTTGGCCCTTTTTAAAAAAAAAATTGATATAAAAAAAAAAATTAAATCCAAAAAATTTCCTATAAATACCCTACACTTTCAAATCATTTTCCACACAATTTTCATTCTCTCAAATCGCATTCTCTCTCAAATATTCTATATATCTCCTAAAGTGCTCAATTTTATTTTTTAATTTTGCAATTACAAATACGAGTGAAAGTTTTCTAAAGTCGCAACTTTCGGATGCTTTCAAAATTTGGTATTGTCGTTCCATCTATTACTTTTATTTTTTAGTTAGTTTATTAATTGTTGAATATTTATTTTTATTATTTTTGTGTATTTTGAATTTTTTTTAGTTTGATTTATATTATGGATAAATTAAGAAACCTCGGTAAAAGTGTCAAAAAATTTTGTCCCGAAAGTGGTAGTGGTAGTAAAAAGCGAATTACTGGTGGTAGAGGTAGTTCAAGTAGTAGATATACATGTGTGCCTCAGGTACCGCTTAGTCAACCTTTTGAGGAAGAAGTAGGTGTAGGTGTTCACGATATGAATGATTTAGAAGCTCAGAAAAATTACGGTATAGAAGAAGAAAATGAAGTAGATGCAGTTAATTTAGATGAAGATGATGAAAATATTGGTGAGACACCCGCAGTAGGAAATGCTAATGTTAGATCTGAATCGGTTAATCGTCCTCCCCGTGCCCCAAGAGCTCGTAGAACAACTAGTATTGCATGAAAATTTTTTACACATATAGAAGGAGAAACTAAGGTGCAATGCAATATTTGTCAACAAGTATATGAGCATAAAAAAGGAGGCAATCAAGGGGGTATTGGTACGTTAATGAGACATATAATAGAGAATCACCAAAGAGAGTTTTTTATTGCAAAGGGTGGTGAGGCTTTTGGTGGGCCAACAAAAACTAGAATGGACTCAACAACCAGTCGGGTAATTAAGAATTATAATAAATTGAGGGATCGGAAAGAAATAGCAAAAATGGTAGTTGTGGGTTGTTTGTCTTTTACTTTTCCTTCTTCAGATGCTTTTATTCATTATATTCAAGCAATTTATAATCCTATGTTTAATGGTATTCCTAGAAGTACTTGTTGGGCCAATATTTTTAAACTTCATTCACAATATGTTTATTATTTATCTACATTGTTAAAAAAATATTCAATTAGAATGGCTCTAACTTCTTATCTTGATCGTGCTGTTAATAGAAATGATTATTTAACCATTACTTGTCACTTAATACATAATAATTTTGTTATACAAAAACGTATTCTACTTTTTTGTATGATGAAGATCGTAGACATGCTGGAGAATTTATTGCTAAATCTATTAGTAAAGTTGTAGAATTTTATGGCATTGGAAGAAAAGTTATATGTATTGCTTTTGATAATACTTCTAACAACAACACTGCTATTGAAAAGTTAAAAAATGATCTCTCTCTGCCGTTACCTGAAATATTTCATGTTAGGTGTGCTTGTCATATAATTTAATTGTAAGAGATGGTTTTGAATTTTTTGAGTTTTATATTAAAAAGATCCGACTTGTTGTTGGCTTTATTCAAGAAAATAATCGAAAAAAAAGTGAGAGAATTTAAAATTAAATGTAAACAAAATGAACTTACGCCAATATTTATGCCTATAGAATGTGATATTAGATGGAATGCTACATATGATTATTTAAAAACTTATCTTGCTTATAAAGTTCCTATTACATTGACTTTTAACCAATTTTGTGGTTCATTTGCTAATTCGGCTAAATGTATGCTAAATGATTCTGATTAGGCTGCAATTGGTGATCTTGTTAAGTTTTTGAAAAAAAATTATATAGCTCCGGTTGAATTTTTCGGTGCTTATTATCCTACTGTTTGTAATATTTTGGTATATTTGACCGATATTTCTGCTTTGCTCAAAGAATTTAAAAATAAAGAAGGTTAAAAACAGGCTGTTAGTGCTATGTTTTCTAAATTTAAAAAATATTTTTTTTCGATTCCCCTTATTTACTTGGTTGGTGCTATACTAAATTCATATATGAAATTTAATACTATGTGCCACTTTAGTACTCTTATTTATTCTAACTTAAAGATAAATGCTAACAATGATTCTGAAGATGAAGAACAAGAACAACCAGATTTGTTTACGGCTATGAGTGATGCGAACATTTACTTAGAAAATTATATAACCAATATGTCGATTTACTTGATGTAGTTGTACCGACAAATATCACTCCAATTGTCGCTCTTCATGCTCCCAAGGAGCCATCATCTTCTAAAAAAGCAGCACATAATGATTTTCCTGATTACTTTTATGATTTAAATGTTTGAAACAACGTTGAGGCGGGAACTTACACAACAACTTCTCAGAAAGAGCTTAAGTATTATTTTCAAACGTCGGTAGAGGATCGTAGACTACGGATCAACCCATTGGATTGGTGGAAGATGAAAGACAATATCTTGTGCTTTCAAGATTAACTAGATATATATTGAATGTTCCAATGTCAACCGTTGCATCGGAGAGCACTTTTAGTCAGGGACGACAATAGTTTGGGGAGAATCGACACACATTGGGGAGCAATGCTATGAATGTTCTAGTTTGTCTCCAATATTGAATTAGAGCGGAACTAAGAAATCAAGGAATGGAAGTAGAGCCGAAAGACGAATAGAATCTTGAAGAAATTATGATTTCAAGGGAGAACTCAACACAATCAAGTCCAGTGCATGGTTTTGCCCACATTAATTTTGACTATCCTATGCCAATTCCCGTTAATATTAACATAAATAAGTTGAAAAAAATGATGCAAATTTTATAGATTTTTCATTCATGTAAATTATAAATTTTGGATCATTTTGCAATCAATAAAATACAATATTCATTCATTCCTTACTTTATAATTTTTTTCATTTAAATTGAATTTCTAGTTTGAATTAAATACTTAGTTTTAATATATTACTAATTTACTATCAAACTTTACACTAAGTAATAGACAATTAAACATGACAAACATATATACACATAATGAAAAAATAAATTTCTTAAGTTGAAAACCTCTAGTATTATTATATTAAGTAGCATATTTTCTATAGTCTCTAAATTATATATATTTAATATTTTAACGTGTACATATAGTGTATATAGGTTGTATGTATATCGTTTCAACATTCAAGTGATATTTTAAGTAGTATATATTCTACATATATGTGTACATCTTTTTTATATATTAAAATAGCATATATTTAATGTGTATATGTTTTTAAAGTAGTATAATATGTAGTGTATATATGACTATATGTTATATGTGTATATATTTTCTGAAGTATTATATATATACTATATATTGTATGTATATTATTTAAAGTAGTACATATATTGTATAGTACGTATATATGTGTATATATTTTCAATAGATTCTGAAGTAGTATACATTTAACGTAGATATGTATATGTTTTCTAAAGTAGCATGTATATAGTGTATATACGTTGTATGTATATTATTTAAAGTAGTACATATATTGTATGGTACGTATATATGTGTATATATTTTCAATAGACTCTAAAGTAGTATATATTTAACGTAGATGTGTATATGTTTTCTAAAGTAGCATGTATATAGTGTATATACGTTGTATGTATATTATTTGAAGTAGTACATATATATTGTATGGTACGTATATATGTGTATATATTTTCAATAGACTCTAAAGTAGTGTATATACTCCCTCCGTTTCGGAATAAATGAATTGTTTGGGTATTTATTGGTGTTTCAAAATAAGTGAATCATTGATTTTTTTTTTAAAATTACCCTTATGATTTGACAAGCAAAAGAGGGGTGAATCTAAAAAATAGACCCAAATTAGGAAGGCTTTCAAATTTTAGCCCCAAATAAAGAAGTTTCCTTAAAATAGCCTTTAACTTTTAACTAATATTTTTTTGGACAAAATTGCCCCTGATCAATGGAGTAAATTACATAAATATCCTCGTAATGGATAACAATTTCATATTTATATCTTTCAACTTTTATTTTTTTCTTTTTAATTTTACTTTAATTTTTATTTTTCTTTTCTCTTTCTATTTTTAATTTTCTCAACCCTTACTTTTTTCCTTTTTTCCTCTCAACTTCTTTTTTTCTTCTTTTTTATTTTACATTATTTTTCTTTTTTTTGCTTTTTTTTTTTTTTAATTTTTCTCAACTCTTACTTTTTTTCTTTACACCTTTCAACGTCTACTTTTATATAAAAAAAAAATATTTATTCGTTGATTTTTATTTTTAAATTTTTCTCGCCCTTTATTTTTATTTAATCTTTCCTTTTTTTATCAACCTTTATTTTTTTTCCTATTCTCTCTCAACTTCTACATTTTCTTTGATTTGTTTTTTAATATTTTTCTTTATTTTCTTCTTTTTCGCAATTTTTATTATTTTTATTCTTTTCTTCGATTTCTTCCATTCAAGTTACAGCTCTTGAGCAAGAGTTGACACTATCACGTTATAAAGGCAAGACTTACGACTTTCGAACAATAAGCTACGTTTCATGGGCAAGAGATGACACTACTATATTGTAGAGGCAAGACTTATGACTTTATGTTTCATTGGCAAGAGTTGACACTACCACACTGTATTTTATTTTATGAGATGTTTTATAACTCTTACCTTAGAGGCAAGACTTAGCTTAGGAACTTTCAAACAACAAATTATACCCCACGGGCAAGTGTTGGCTCTACCACGTTATGTTTTTATTTATGAGATGTTCTACAACTATTGCCTTAAAGGCAAGACTTAGTTCAAGGATTTTCAAACTACAAATTATGCCCCACGGGAAAGAGTTGACTCTACCATATTATATTTTCATTTATGAGATATTCTTCAACTATTGTCTTAGAGGCAAGACTTGGCTCAAGGACTTTCAAACAATAAATTATGACCCACAGGCAAGAGTTGACTCTACCACGTTATGTTTTCATTTATGAGATATTTTACAACTATTTTCTTAGAGGCAAGACTTAGCTCAAGGACTTTCAAACCACAAATTATGCTCCACGGGCAAGAGTTGACTCTACCACATTATGTTTTCATTTATGAGATGTTCTACAACTATTGTCTTAGAGGCAATACTTAGCTCAAGGACTTTCAAACAATAAATTATGCCCCATGGGTAAGAGTTGACTCTACCACGTTATGTTTTCATTTATGAAATGTTCTACAACTATTGTCTTAGAAGCAAGACTTAGCTCAAGCGCCTTCAAACAACAAATTATGCCCTACGGGCAAGAGTTGACTTTACCACGTTATGTTTTTATTTAGGAGATGTTCTACAACTATTGCATTAGAGGAAAGACTTAATTAGCTCAAGGACTTTCAAACTATAAATTATGCCCCACGAGCAAGAGTTGATTCTACCACGTTATGTTTTCATTTATGAGATATTCTACAACTATTGCCTTAGAGGCAAGATTTAGCTCAAGGACTTTCAAACTACAATTTATGCCCCACAGACAAAAGTTGGCACTACCACATAATGTTTTCATTTATGAGATGTTCTACAACTCTTGCCTTAGAGGCAAGACTTAGCTCAAAGACTTTCAAACTACAAATTATGCCCCACGAGCATGAGTTGTTACTACCACGTTATGTCTTTATTTATGGGATGTTCTACAACTCTTACCTTAGAGGCAAGACTTAGCTCAAGGACTTTTAAAGAATAAATTATGCCCCACGGACAAGAGTTGACTTTACCACGTTATGTTTTCATTTATGAGATGTTCTACAACTATTGCCTTAGAGGCAAGACTTAATTAGCTCAAGGACTTTCAAACTACAAATTATGACCCACAGGTAAGAGTTGACACTACCACATTATGTCTTTATTTATGAGATATTCTACAACTATTACCTTAGAGGCAAGATTTAGCTCAAGGACTTTCAAACTACAAATTATGCCCCATGGACAAAAGTTGACACTACTACGTCATGTCTTCATTTATGAGATGCTCTACAACTCTTGTCTTAGAGGCAAGACCTAGCTCAAAGACTTTTAAACTACAAATTATGCCCCACGGGCATGAGTTGACACTACCATGTTATGTCTTCATTTATGGGATGTTCTACAACTCTTGCCTTAGAGGCAAGACTTAGCTCAAGGACTTTCAAATAATAAATTATGTCTCACGGGCAAGAGTTGACACTACCACGTTATGTCTTCATTTATGGGATATTTTACAACTCTTGCCTTAGTGGCAAGATTTTGCTCAAAGTCTTTCAAATAATAAATTATGCCCCACAGGTAAGAGTTGACACTACCACATTATGTCTTTATTTACGAGATATTCTACAACTCTCACCTTAGAGCCACGACTTATCTCAAGAATTTTTAAAGAACTTTGTAACAACAATTCATGCCCTTAAATTTGCTTTGATGTCAAAAAAAGGAAGATCACTTTGCGGATTATCCAATTTTTTATTTATTAGCAAAATATAATAGAGGTTGAGAAACAAAAAAAATGATTAAACAAAATAGAGAAATAAAAAAAAATATTGAAAAAAAAAAAGGAAAGAAAAAACATAAAGATCAAGAAAAAAAGCAAAGAATTAAAAAAATTGAGAAAAATAAAAATGAGAGAAAAAATAAAAATAAAGTTTGAAAAAAATGAGGGGAAAAAAGAGAACTGAAAAAAAAAGCGATCAAACAAAATAGAGAAATAAAAAAAAAGTGAGAAAAAAAAAGATAAGAAAAAAATAAAGATTAAGAAAAAAGCGGAGAATTAAAAAAATTGAGAAAATAAAAAATGAGAGGAAAAAATAAAAATAAAGTTTGAGGAAAATGAGGGGAAAAAAAAGAAAACTGATAAAAAACAAAAATAAAAGAAAATAAAGGTTAAAGACAAATGAATAAAAGAAAAGGAAAACAATAGATAATGCTTGAAAAAAAATAAAAAAGAGAAAAAAATAAAGGTTGAGACTAATGAATTAAAACATGAAAGTAAAATAAAAATAAAAAATAAAAAATGAAAATAATAAAATTAAAGAAAAAAATAAAAAAGTAAAAATAATAAAAAATAGAATAATAAATTAAAGGAAAAAATAAAAAGTCAAAATAATAAAAAATAAATATTGAGAGACAAATAAGTATGGAAAGTTTTAAAAATATATTTGAGGTGTAGAGGGGTAAAATAGTACTTGTACTATATTTAAAAAGTAAGGAAGATTATTCTTTAAAGATATTTTTTATTGGGGTCAAATATCTAAAGCTATCCATATTTGATTCTGTGACATGCAATTTTCTGGCAAAAAAGACTGCAACCAATAGCATTACCAAGGTCAGTTTTTTTTTTTTTTTTTTTTTTTTGGATAAAAGAGACTTGAAGGGTAAAAATAGAAATTTATGTTAAATTTATGTCTTTAATACTTTTTTTTAATCTGTGTGTCAAAATCCAACAATTCATTTATTTCGAAACAGAGGGAGTATTTAACGTATACATGTGTATATGTAATTATGTATTCAAATTTTCAAAAGCAATATATATATAGTGTATGCATGTTGTATGCATATTATTTAAACTAGTACATATATTATATCGTACGTATATATGTGTACATATTTTGTATACACTCTAAAGTAGTATATATATTTAATGTATAGTCGTATACATGTGTATATATTTTCTAATGTAGTATATATATAGTGTATATATGTTGTGTGTATAATGTTTAACGTATTTAAAATGTATATAGATGGGTATATATAGTGTATATTGAAAAATAAACTTTTAATTTCGTTTTTTAAATGTTTGACCGGTTTTGACCGGGTTTGACCGGTGAACCATTAATGGGCCGATCCCCGTTTGTTTTTTGAAAAAATACTGTTAGGTCCGAAACCGGACCGATCCACAAACCGGAAAAATAATATGGGCCGGATCCGAGTTGACCCGGCCAGGCCCCGTTGACAGACTTAACTTGAACTAGTATCTTCATCAACATTTTGGATCATGCATTCATAAAGATAATATATCTTTTTCTCTGGCCAACCTCCCGAAGGATCAATAGTGTTTTTATTATTTTTCAGCACGTGACTCGAATTTTCAATCTATCGATTTATACGGTGGATGTTCACAACCATCACTTTTCAAATGAAAAATAAATATGTATTGGAAATGAGACAATTCTATTTTTGCAAACATCCAAAATTAGCATCCCAAAAACTTGTGGTAACCACTTTCTCCATGATGTGAACATAAGTTCCAAAAAAGTTCAATTCTTTCAATCAAACAAGAGAAGAATAAGCTAAATTGTTGTTTGGAATTGTATGTTTCCTGGCTGACAAAAGTGACAGAATATTTTTAAAATGTGTATATGAATTATGAGGAGTAGTTGCGTATAAGTAGACAAAATATGTCTCTTTTACTTCTTTAAAAACTCTTCCACGTTATGCTTTAAAATGCCATAATAATCAACTTTCTAATTTCCTGGTTGACAATATATTTCATTTTCTAATTTGCCTTGATAATTACAGCCACTAAATTTTGAAGTCCTTATCAATGTCTTATCTTGAAATAGTTTACGTATTAACGTAGAATCTGGCAAAGTTGCGTAGCTCACAACTCGTTTTGAATGACATTACACGTGTCTTTTAACATTTCTTCATATGTTGCAGGAGATGTTGAAGTTTTATTCTGTTATGAACCAATTGTCCCATATTGAAAAAATAGAGAAATGCTAAGGGATTTATAGGCCAAATGAGTTCTCCCACCTATCAAGCTAGTCTTTTGGGTTGAGCTCTCCTGTTTAGTTTATTACATTGGTGCTAGTAGTGGCCTGGACCTAAGAGGGGTGTCAGCCGTGACCAACGAGGTCGTTGGTTCTCAAGCGGAGACGATTGTTATGAACCAATTATTCTGAAAAAATAGAGAAATGCTAAGCGGTTTATAGGTCAATTGTGTCTCACATTGGAAACATAGAGAAATGCTAAGTGTACAAACACAAATTAGGGATTTGTATATGAATCCGAAATTAGAAAATTTGTGTATGAGAAGTGTATCAGTAGCTATTTAACGTATATATGTAGCACTATGCTTATGCCCGGATGTTTTCTACTTCGGGTAATTCTTCCTATCAAAAAATTAATTTGTTTGAGTTCCAATACCTGATTTTGTAAGAGAAAAAGACATGTAGAATCCATCTTTTTTAATTTAAAATTAAAAAGGCACTTTCAATTATTATTATCATAGTTTATTTTAAGTATAATGGCAGTACTTTTGAATCAAATTGTTTACATCATATATATGTCAAGATCTTTTTGTGGATATAAACAGTGTTTCAACTAATTAAAGGCATGCTAGCGGACTAATTAGCTGGACTAAACACGTGGTTGACACGACATAACACTACTGATATTAATGAGTAGTAATCAACAACTAACAAGTTGATATTTTTTCTCACAATTTATTTATTAGTATCATAAGATATAATTAAGCATGCACTGATCACTTGACTAACAAAAAGGTGAATTAAAAATTTGAAGTTTATGAGCTTTTATGATATCTTTGAGTTAAAAAATATAGTGATAATTGAGTCCATAATCAGATATTTTAAAATATTTAATAACTCTTTGATACATATAAATAATCTAGACAAAAACTACTTAATTCCAGGAAAACCACATATGATTCACCGAATTCGCCTCTGTCGAGATGTTATGTGTGTAATTTAATTTTGATACAAAAACAAGACTAAACAATGCTTACTTAGCTTGTGAGTTGTAATTAACTTAAAATGTTGAACCTTATTACTCCAATCTTTTTGTTCCACTTTTTGCTTCTCACTTTTCTTTTTTGTCTATTGAAAAAGAAATGACATTTTTCCATTTCGGAAATAATTGAATTTTTTTAATGATATAAGTTCATAGTAGTAACAAATTTCAATTATTTTTTTTTCTTTTTACTATTTTGTGTAGTTAAATACCACATAAAAAAGTGGGCAAAAAGATTGATGAGTTTAAAATTTTATAAATAAATAATGGTGTCTGAATCACCTCGAATGATATGAGCCGCATGTAACGGAATATGTGGTATTCTATCTGGCTACATGATAAAACACACTAGTGAACCTTCAATGTCCACCATTAGTTTCGCTATTTGGACATATTCCTTCAGGCTTCAACATTCATATTTGAGGATGGAATATAGTTATTGCAACTATTTACGTCTTCTAGCGGCACCGGCGAGTAAAAACTCGAATGTTGAGGATGTACATTTAGATATCTCAACATGATTTTAATTGGCAACTAAATACGTCAACTCAATATTCGATGCTGATGTGACATATAAATTTAAAGATTTTTAAATGACACTTAGTAAGATGAAATATTCAACTGACCAGCAAAAACGAGTTGTTTACTTGATAACTTAGGCCAAGTTTATTTATCATAAACTTGATTCTCTCATGCACCTTACATATCACGAGAGCATTAATACATCGGATTATTCTTTATATTATTTATGTATTTATAATTTTCAAAAATAATTATTATTTACGATAAAATTAAAATTATAATTAATTTTGTAGACATCTTACGTAAAAAAAATTAATGCGAATATACAATTAATCAAACTTTATCACTAATAATTAATGCATTTTAATATTGCAAACACCAAGTTTAAAATGAACAGCTAGTGGAATATACTATCACAGGATAAATAAATAAGTAAGACTAGGAATATTGAAAAAGCTACATATTCTAATGTGAACAAAATTATAAATATTTGCTTTAGTTAAAGTTACGTACACCAATCAAAATCAAAGTGGGACATGACAGTTATAAGTCGGTATAGGCAGCCAAACCCCTCTGGAATTCCACGTGGCACTTCCGTCGGGCCCGCAAATCTACATTTTTCACTACGTGAATCATACTACAAAAATTAATTAAATATTCCACCAAAGGAGTGTTTGGTTGGGAAAATACTCTCTTCATTTTAATTTATACTATAATTTATGACTTAATACATAATTTAAGAAAGAAAAGAAAACTTTTGAAATTAATAATCTAAATTAAATTATATTTGTGTGATTAAAAATTATTTTATTAAGAGAAAAATGAGTATTTTAAAATTAAATTATTACTAAATTTAAAAATATGTCACATTTTTTAAATTGACTAAAAAAATGTTTCACATAAATCAAAGAAAAAAAAAGTAATAGATCAGAATATTTTTATGAAATTATTTTTATCCTATTTTTCAACATGGGACTAAATAAAACCCACTAGCAAATGCAGTATAACATAATCTATCACATATTGGATAATTACCTCACCATTTAATATAAATACCAAGATAAAATAATTTCTAAATTTGCTAATGTTTCACAAAATATAAATAAAATTAATTTCAAATTTTATTTCGAAATTATTATACTTATCACACCACAAATGATCGCAACAAGTTCGTTTAATACATGAAATAAATAAAAATATTTTATAAGATTATTTTATCACATCTCCATGTGATATAGTAATTTTACTATTTTAATACAAATAATGTAATAAAATAATTCAAATTAATTACTCCTCTTCAATTTATATGACTCGTTTTTTTTAATCAATCAAAAACAAAAATGACACATTTTTATATTTAACAACAATTTAATATTAAAATACTTATTTAATTGTTGATAATATGATTTATAATCATATAATTTTCTTAGATTTATTTTAAACAATAAATTTCAAAAATAGTATTAAACACCTTTTTTTTTGTTTCTTATTCGGTGCCTGTATTGGACCTCAATTAATCTAAATCGCGCGTTGCAAGGTCTATTAAGATAACAGCGCTCCCAACAGAGTTTTCTTCCTACCCAAAATCAAACTCTCGATCTCTAATTAAGAGTGGAACAGTATTAAACACCGTACCAAATCATTAACTCATCTTATCCTAAACGCTAATAAGATTTATCTCAAATTTTATTAGCTAAATTATTATTATGCTCATCACGTCACGTATAAAAGGAGTAAAATAGTCAAAGATAGTCATTCTCAACCGACGCGCCTCTTGATAAACTAGAACAAACACATTTACTCTACGCGCCTCCCCTATTCTACTCCTACTACTATACCTTCTTCAAAAATATTAGTAGTAAATTTTAGCAGCTCATTTTTTCTGTAAAAGCAATTGCAAATTTCAAAAGCAATAATTTTTAAAATTTTCTAAGGGCTTTTTAGTCTTAAAAATTTGTTTATCTTTTTGTATACTCCTTTTTTTCTCTGTGTGAAGTAAAAGCAATTGATTTTTTTGTTAGCTTTTAAGTAGAAATTGTTACTCTTTTTTTTGTGCTTGGATTTATCATATTGGAGAAGTTATCAATTTCCGGTGATTCAATTATAGTAAGTTTTCGTTGTTCCTTTTTTTTTTTTTTTGAATTGAATTGAGTTATTTATAGTTTTTTTTTTCTTTTTTTTTTCTGTTTTGTGTGATGAATTTTAGTTGTTTATGTTGCTTTTGTGCTTAAGTTTTATTGTAGTAGCTCTGAATTGGTGTTAATGGGAATTGGATTTGAACTTTATGAAGTCATTTCTGCATAAATTTGATTGTTGCTTAAGTTTTATTGTAGGGGGCATTTGGCCATGAAAATTTTATACTTATTCTCCATTTGAACTATGGAAAACACGTTTGGCAATAAAATTGAATTTTAGAAATTTGAAAATCACTACGAAAAGTTGTTCTCGCTTCAAATTACTCACACAAATTCCAAAATTACTCCAATTTGTATGCGTGGCTAAACACAACTCCAATTTTCAAATCTCATTTTTCACTTTGAAAACAGAAGTATATTCTCAAATACTCTGAATTGTTTTCATGGCCAAACGCCTCCCTAGTGTTTTTGCCTCCATTTGAGCTTGACAACTCGTGATTCTCAATCCACTTTATTGACCACTAGGCCACGCCCTTGAGTTCAGTGGTATTTTACCTTTACTACTATGCTAGTGTAGCCGTTGCCATAAAATGAAGTTTTAGTATAGTTCATTAAGCAAGTAGTATATTTTTGGGTTTATGAAGTAATGTAGTGTTGATTTAATTTGTTGATAGAAGAGGACCTCTTTCTGCACGTCACATGACTAATTCTTAAACTTATGGGAAGTTTTTATCTCTAGTTCTGTCATATTTCTGAAAAAGGAAACACTTGAGCTATAACATTTACTTTTGCAGTTTGTGGACTTCAAACGCAGCTGGTTCTCTGGCTTTAGGGAATGTCTGCTCTTAGTTATTGATTGACGTTGCTGGCTTATTTGGAAGACGGGGATGAAGCTATCTGCACTCTTGACTTCTGCTGGAGTTAATATTGCAGTCTGTGTGGTGCTGTTCACTTTGTATTCCTTATTAAGGAAACAACCAACTTTTGTAAATGTCTACTTTAGCCAGAGGTTTGCTCGGGTACGAACAAGACAGCTCGGTGGCTTTAACTTTGAGCGATTTGTTCCTTCTCCTAGTTGGATCTTAAAGGCATGGGAAGCATCTGATGAAGAAATAGTTGCTGCCGGGGGTTTGGATGCATTCGTGTTGGTGCGGATGATTGTTTTCAGGTGAAACGAACTTTCCTCATTGTACTAATTACTTCCTCTTCTATTTTTGCTGAAAAGTCAATGTAGCGCGTGGAATTCAGAGTTAGCAACATTATTCTTTGCTCAACTTTGTTCACGTTTCAACTGAAGTTCAGTAATTTTTAATGAATATTTCATCAAGCTGAGGAATTCCAGTGGAAAGATGTCTACTTGTTGCTGAAAATATTTGTTGCTTGTTGCCATGGCCTAATTTTAAATAGAGTGTTTCCAATATAAAGGTGTAAGGATGTATAGCATATGTTAAATGGTGAGTTTGTCCTAGAAAGTATGTTGTACGCCTGTCTTTACTCTTATCTATGTGGGGTTTATGTACCATTAGTCTTACAAGTGCACTTACCTTTTCCTGCTGCTTATTGTGGACAGTTGCCGAATATTCTCCATTGCAACAACTCTAGGCCTTTTCCTCGTGGTGCCTCTTAATTATTTTGGTCAGGATATTCGGCGTCAGCAAATTCCAGCCGAGTCTTTGGAGGTATTCACCATTGTGAACGTTGAGCCAGGGTCAAGATGGTATGAAACATGTATAAGTTTGCTGCTAATTATTTGAATACAACAACAACATACCCAGTGAAATCCCACAAAGTGAGGTCTGGGGAGGGTAGAGTGTACGCAGACCTTACCTTTACCTTTTGAATGCAGATAATTAATCTATTCTCTTCTAAATAGACGT
Organism: Capsicum annuum; assembly: GCF_002878395.1. NCBI lineage: Eukaryota > Viridiplantae > Streptophyta > Magnoliopsida > Solanales > Solanaceae > Capsicum > Capsicum annuum. The sequence goes on along the minus strand of NC_061122.1, from coordinate 210,095,574 downwards.
ACACAGATGCATAATGCAAATAGTGATTTTGTTCCTTACGAAATAGAAAGCATTTGTCTTTGCCTTGTGTCCAATAATCTGGAAATGCCAAGTTTATCCTTTCAGCATTTGCATCTGAAGTTAATGTTAAGCACCTCCCCCTCCTACCCCACCAAAAAAAAATGGCACATTTCTATAATTAGCCTTAAAATTCCACTGTTACCCTTAATAAAATGGTGTAGAGCCACACAAATATGTAAGGTTTGTTTTAAATCACAAATTTCCAAAGTAATAGCCTTAAAATTCCACTGTTACCCTTAATAAAATGGTGTAGAGCCACACAAATATGTAAGGTTTGTTTTAAATCACAAATTAGTCTTTCTTTCTTAAACTTTGTGCCAAGTCAAATGGTACCACATAAGTTGGGACTGGGGGAGTATGAAAGAGATCGACTTGTAAGTTTACCTGAATTCTGTTTTTCACAGATAAACTGTGTGTTAATCACATTATATCTTGATTTGTTGAGCTTCTTTTCCATCACAGTTTACTTTTCACTTAAATTTGTCTCTATGTTTTCTTCAGGTTCTGGGTTCACTGCCTCGCACTGTATATCATATCCTGTTCTGCTTGTCTTCTTCTTTTCTTTGTAAGAACTTACAACTAATTTCTAAGTCATCTTTATCTGTTTTACATTAGATACTTGGTACTTATGTTGTGTCATTCTTTTTTATCCTAACATTTTTGCTTCTTGCTTTTAGGAGTACAAGAGTATCTCAAGGAAGCGACTGGCATACTTCACTTCATCACTTAACCGCCCAAGTTACTTCACAGTTCTGGTCCGTTCCATCCCAAAGTCCAAGGAAGAATCATACAGTCAAACACTGGAAAAATTCTTCATGAATTACTATGCATCAAGTTATCTATCTTATCAAATTATCTATCGGTCTGGTTCTGTTCAGAAACTGCTGGTAAGATTAGCTGATTAAGATACTTTTTATTGTCTAAGTAGGCAAACATTTGCTTTGTAGCTTTGGAGAGCTTGGTGTTGTTCTAAGTTTCTTTTGTGCATTGATTATTCTGTTATGGTTTCAACTGATTTTAATATTGGAGATCATACTGTGTATTTTCTTGTATTGCATGAAGGGAGATGTGGGGACTGAGACCTAGAATTGATTATTTTGTTATGGTTTCAACTGATTTTAAAATTGGAGATGAAACTCTGTATTTTTGTATATTGCATGAAGGGAGATGTGGGGACTGGGACCTATAAGTTTTGTCCCATTTTTCACGTTCATAAAGGTAGGAAATGACTTTGCGATCTGTAAGATGAGGTGATCAGTGTATGGTTTGTGGTAGGATATTAGCCACGAAGTACTACACAATAGGTAGCAGATGCTTTACTTAAGATAGCAGAAGCTTCAGTTGCAAGAAGCACATACTTGTTGGTCTTATCTGAGGAATGGGATGAACATCTCATCTGAGATGGAGATGTCTCTTTAATTTTGAAATTTAGGGGGCAATAGTATATGATGATTCCATCTTTTTAGAGTGGATCAGTGATGCTTGTGATAAAAATGATTAATTTCTGTGGTGGTGTTTTCGGTTAGGTTTCTTGCACATTTTTTTTATAATGGTAGCATCCAGTTTAGCTTTTACCCACCTCGACTACTCCACTGGGTATCTACCTCCCACTATCACAAACTCGCGTAACTTTGCTCATTAAAGCTTATAGACAATGAGATATGGCCAGAGGCGAATTTAGGATTTCTAGAACATGGGTGCACCATTGAAGAAAAGAAGAAAAAAAGTATTAAGTGGGAATTGATCCCTAGTTCTCAAGATAAATAACACAACATTCAACCAGCTGCACCATTTTAGCCTTCTTATTGCATGAGTGCCAGATATAATACTAAACCAATTTCAAAAAATATATACATGAAATACCTAGTTTTGGAGAGATCACGGGTTCACATGCCCATATATTGCATATAAATTCGCCACTGGATATGAAATTATGAAGATATGTTTTTGAAAATATGAAGTTTATCTGCCGTTGATGGCTTGATGCTGTTCAGGAAAGTATATATTTTTTTCAAAGAATTTGTTTTCTGAACAAATGCTCAGTCATTTTCTGGCTATCTTGAAATACTAAATCAACTGTTCTTTTTTTTTTTTTTGTAACCGAGAGGTGAAAGCCATGAGGGCTAGCGGCACATTGTTTGAAACTTTGTGGATAATGGGTCCGACCCTATACTCTTCTCCAGTTACATGCCATACTTCTGTCTGCAGCAGGGTTCAAACTCGTAATGTACACCTAACCCACACATCATGCACTGTGTTCTTATCAATAGACCACTATCATTAAATTTCACTTGCGAAGCAAAGGGTTATTTCTTCTTGATTGAAACCATGCACCTCGGAGAAATGTACACTTCAGACAATAACACACAAAGTGATACCATTAGAAGCAGTGGTCTAAGGATCTCAGTGTTCAGTAGTTGGATTAATATCAGTATGACTGCATATTGGATGTTGAAATTAGTTATGTTAATTGCAATTTAGTTATTAAGTACTAAATACATCTATGTTTTGATATTTCTAATTTCACTTATTGTCTTCCATCCAAGGAAGCTTTTGGTTCACGTTTGACTTTTCAGTTCAAACCCCTAGGACCTTGTTGCTCTTGTGTGCTTTTTTGCTTTTAAAAGCACTGGGTATGCTACTTAACGATTATGTCAAATGCTAGGGTCCTTTGAGTACTGTGAATTCTTTAGGTCCTATCTGTGTCGAAAACAAGGTGAGATTTTTTCGACCAAAATCTTTTTCAAGCTTTGAAGTTTTGTTTGTTTAAATTTTTTTGCAAAAGATAAAAATAAATGAAAAAATTATACCATTTTTCTCTAAATGGAAAATGATTTTTTTTCTTATGCATTGTTTTCAAAACATATGGGGCCTTTTTTATTATCTTCAATGGCCCTAAGTGAAAAGCATTACTCTTCGAGCAGCTCCCCTCCTTCTTTTCTTCTTATTTGTGTTTTCTTATAAACCATTTTGAGATGAGAAAAAAAAAGAAGAGAAAAAGGACAGCCCGATGCACTAAAGCTTCCGCTATGCTCAGGGTGCGGTGAAGGGCCCCACCACAAGGGTATATTGTACGCAACCTTACCTTGCATTTCTGCCAGAGGTTGGTTCCCAGGCTTGAAACGTGTATGAGCTTAAGATAGTACTCCAGTTGGACCCAAGGGTGTGGTATAGTGGTCAATGAAGTGGGTTGAGCGCCATTAGGTCTCAGGTTCAAATCCCAACAGCGATAAGCTCTAGGTGATTTCTTCCCGTCTTTTCTAGCCTTGGTGGACAGAGTTACCTAGTACCTATTGTTGGTGGGAAGTGACAGGTATTCTGTGGAATTAGTCGAGGTGCGCGCAAGCTGGCGGGACATCATGGTTATTTTTTTAAAAAAATGTACTTCAGTTGATTTTTTTCTTGATTTAAACTTCTGCTTACACTAGTGTTTTGACATTTAGTTTCTTGGTTGCCGCTCTTCCTTTGCCCCTTTACTTTTATTTTTATTTGATGGTTAATGTACCAGTAAGTTGTATGACAACAGACTGATGCAGAGGAGGCGTTCATGATGCTTAGAACAACCCAAAAGGAGCTTTGTACTGGATCAAATTTTATGAGATGTGGCCTTTGTGGAGGAGCTACTACATCTTTCAAGATGATTCCCTGTGAGCGTGATCCTGATAAAGGAGGAGATGATTGTAGTGGTTCAGATTTGAGAAAAAAGGTGACAACTGTTCCATTATATCATCATAATCATATGTTAGGAGTACTTCAATACACGGTTCCTTTACTCATGAAGTTCTGTTGCACATTTTATTGCTTAGCTTCTCTTCAGTCTGTTGACATAAGTTTACTGCTTCATTACTCTCTGCCTGCTGTATTTTACACTGGTTTAATTTAACAAAATATTTATGGTTGGGGTTGAATATATATATGTATCATTGAATGCAAAGAGAAAGATTGCAGCCACATCTTTTATTTTGCTTTCTTCAGCTTTTGGGACCTAGTAGTTAGTTTTGGTATCATAATTGAGAAGGGAATTAAGAAAATGGTAGGACGGTGTTAGGATTATGGATCTGGCAAACAAATTTATGGAGTGGCCATGATGGTTGATGGATAAATTTGATTCGAAGAAAGAGTTGATAAATGTCTTGTTGCCTTTAGCTAGAATGCTCATTGTAAAAATTCTCGATTTATTCTTTGGTTTCTTGGAGGGGTTTATTAATAGCCAAAAAATGCTATCTTCTTTTGACCACTATCTCAGAGTGCAGATCCATTTTCTTTTCTTTTGTAGCTTTGGATCTTTTATGTTAGGATGACCAAATACCGATGTTAAGTGTTGGATCATATTACCTATGCTGCACATAAAATTATTTAGTCAAAACAATGAAGCTTTTAGGCGGTGGGTGGGGAATTTCACTTTGCTACATTTTCTGCCGTGCAAGATGCAACCCTATAGATGATTATGTAGACATAGTTGTTATCTTTGTTTTTTGTGCTCACTTTCATTCTCAGATAACTCTTGGTGCCTTTTAGATTATTTCTCATGGTTATGATGTAATCAAGCTAGAAATGTGAGGAAAATCCTGCATTAATAGATACTAATTAAGAATGTCACATAGGTTTCTTTCTCTTTGCTATTTTAAGAATGAAGAACTTAGCTTTCTTGAACTTTTGCTTTATCCAATGGTTTTTAATATAATTCCAACAAACTTCAGCTTTTCATTTTTATCTTTTCTTGCAAATAAGCCTATTTGTATGCTTGTTATGACTTCTGTTTCCCGGCAGTAGGCTGCACCAATACCTGTCAACGAGTGGTTTGGTTATCATGGTTATGCCACTGTATGCCTAGTGACAGTTTTTATTCAGTACTGGGCGTACATCATTACCTATTTGGAACTATATGGAAGTAATTTTATCTGAAACTTTATGTGATGTACAATTGACTTTTTAAACTTGGCATGCAGCAGGATGAATATGAGCTCCATGAGTTGGTGAAATTTATTAGTATGAACTAGTTCATCGTGATTATTGCTCAAAAGTTCAAATGCATAAATAGTTCATGAAATCCCATATTCCCAGTCCTCTATGCTAGATTCCTCATTGGTTGAGGGTATAAGGTGTTGTTTTCTTATATGGTTCTAGGTTATCCTTACTTCTGTGCTAACTTTTGGTGTTGAGTTAGACTCGATGTCCTTTTTCTTAACATGATATCGGAGTTCTTGAATTACCTAATGTTGCGCCCTCATGTTATGTTGTCCTCATCAGATGTTCAGTCTTGAGCGTGCAAAGGAGTGTTAGATTCCCACATTGGTTGAGGGTAAGGGTTGTTAGCTCCCTTATATAAATTTAGACAATCCTTACCTCATGAGCTAACTGAACCCGAGTTAAGCTCAATTGTCGATAACCTTAATATTCAAATAACCTTAATATTCAAATATATCACTTCAATGATAGAAACCACATTGAGTTGCTAATGTTCCAGAGTATGTGTACTAATTCCTCTGGATTTTATTGTTGATTTGCTTTCTTGTGCTGAACTCTTTTGTTTCCAGAAATTGGAGATAGTTGCATCTTTTGGAGCTCTTATTATCCAAACAAGACATGAACTGAAGGATATGTATTTTTCTTGCAGGAATCTGCAGCTGCTTTAGTTTTTTTCAGGAATCGGTATGCTGCTTTAGTTGCTTCGCAAGGGCTTCAAACTTCGAATCCCATGTCGTGGGTTACGGATCTTGCTCCAGAACCAGATGATTTGTACTGGTCAAACATTTGTGTTCCTTACAGACTCCTTTGGATTCGTAAAATTGCGCTTCTAGTGGCCTCTATTCTTTTTGTGGCATTTTTCCTTTTTCCTGTTTCACTAACACAAAGTCTCGTTCACCTTGACAAGCTGCAAAAGACATTTCCATTTCTTAGAGGAATTTTAAAGAGGTAATGTGGTGTTCTGTTTTTGTTTCTGTTGACCTAGTTTCTTGACTTGTACATGGAGTACAGGTGGTATTCCACGCGTCCACACGTGTGCGTGGGAGAAAGAGAGAGAGAGAGAAGGAGAGAGAGGGAGAGAGAGAGAGGTAATTAAAAAAGAATAATTGGAATCCATAGTTGTGGATATCGATACTAGGATGTGGCAGTATGGAAAGATAAAATGTGGAACTTAATAGAAATTACTACTTGTTGGACCTAGCAAAAAAGATGTTTTCAACCGATTGTGTGATAAACTTTTTCTTCTCAATCTCTACCGCATTCCTTTGTATCATAACATTTCCTGTTTGTTTTTATTGGAGCGTTTCACTTTGATGCTTTGAATAACTTTGTGTTTTTTTTCCATTGCTTGAGAAGAAAGAAGTATATTATGAGAGGGAAACATACCTGAACGATTAAGTAAATCCGTCATCTCCCTCTTTCTTGCAGAAAAGGAGTTCCTCAGCTTGCCACAGGATATCTACCAAGTGTTGTATTAATTCTATTTTCCTACATAGTTCCTCCATTGATGATGCTATTTTCTAAAATGGAGGGCTCTATCTCACGTAGTGGCAGGAAGAGGAGTGCATGCATAAAAGTTCTATGTTTCTTCATCTGGAATGTTTTCTTTGGTAACATTGTCTCCGGATCTGTTATTGACAGATTAAACAAAATTTTCAAGGATGTAAACAATCTGCTTTCAACGGCTGTGCCATCAACGGTAACTCCCCCTCCTGCTTTCTCTCATGGTATAACTATCTTGTCCAAATATTCATAAATATACTCTCTCTCTCTCTCTCACGAATTCAGATATTCATAGTGTTTTATTGAGGCTTTCCTATGTAATTAATGCTTATAGTTTCATTTAGCTTTTCCACTGCTTGATGAATGCCAGAGCTAGTCTTTTTTTTTGTAGTTTTATGTTTTGATTTTGCATTAATCTCATGGTACAAGAATTTTACATGCAAATTGTGCTAAATACGCTTCAAGGTTATTCAGGAGTGGGAAAGAAGGTACTAATCCTTTGAAGAAAATACGTATCCGCTTTCCAACATGTTTGATTTGATAAAGGGCAGAAATGGGACATGTTCTCTGTGACTAAAAGTATCTGTTGCATTCCCGACATTGTTTGATTTGATAAAGGGAAGAGAAGGTAAATGCAAAACAAATATCTAAAATCCGAGACTGAATATGAGAGGAAGTCAAACAACACTTCCAGAGCATAATGATGTCTTCTAGTGCCAAATCTGCTTATAACCTGTCCAGTCGAGAATTGGAGAAATCTCACTTACACCTAACTTTTTTTCCTCTTTTGCTATTTTTCTCATTGCCTACTTTTCCCTAGCAACGTAAATGAATCGGTTTGTTTACCCCAGTCTTTCATCAATGATATCGTATCGCATAAATCATGAATATACGTGACCTCAAGAGTTGATTGGTTGATAATATGCTTCTTTTTTTATTGGCAGGCCACCTTCTTTATGACCTACGTTTTGACCTCAGGCTGGGCAAGTCTATCTGTTGAACTCTTGCAACCATTTGGTCTCATATGCAGATTGTTCTCCTGGTTTATTCTGAGAAACAAGGATCCTTCATGTCATGGAACACTGACTTTTCCATACCATACAGAAGTTCCAAGGATCCTCCTATTTGGCCTCTTTGGTTTTGCATATGCCATTTTGTCACCTTTAATACTGCCTCTCTTGGTAGTTTATTTTTCCATTGCTTACCTCGTATATCGTAATCAGGTAAATATATCCATCTAGTTTAAATCTTCTTGTATATCTCCTTGTTTTCATCTCTATTAGATAGTTGACGTTTTGGTTAGTCTTGAGAATTAACATTCTTGTAACATTTTCCTTTATCAGTATCTATCGAACTCTATGGATGACCCTAGGATAGTAAACTGAATCCTCATCTTGCATACCATTCTCCTGGAACATCGGTCCTAAAATCTAAATTGTTTGCAATTAGGCACCATAATCTGTCTGATTTCACCTCAGCTTCACATTTCATATGCTGGCCAAAATTGCAGTGCACAAAATTCAGTCTTAGTTGTACTTGTCCTAAAATTCTTACTCACTGAAGGGCTACTCCAAGTTCAGCTTTTCGTTGATACTCTCGCTACTATCAATCAATATAATATTTTCTAACCGGTATCTGTGCTGGTGGGAGGTAGCATGTACGCAATGGATCAAATTTTATTTTTGTATTACGTCTAAATTCTAAGCATTTTTCAAAGAAGCATGCACTTCACTTCTCGCTGCTTCTCGCTTAAAGCACTAGGAGGCTTTTCTTTTTCTCGCGTATGGAGACATTATGCAGAATTGCATTCTTTTATTAGTCTTGCTACTTGTTTAGATGAGAAGGGATTTATTTGCAGAGTGTTTGCTGAGTGACTTATGTGCTTTCTTTTTTGTTATGAACATCCACATTCTTGTATATTTTTCCTTTTTCCTCTTTAGACTGGGGTTTGACGTCTTAGTGAAACTATCAGATCCTCAATGTATATGTGACAAAATATCAAACTGGTGGAACCTATTGGCCTATTGTGCACAACACAACAATTTTCTCCATGGTGCTGATGCAAATTATAGCGTTGGCGGTCTTTGGATTTAAAAAATCTTCATCCACATCAAGCTTCACTATTCCGTTGATAATCTGTACATTACTCTTCCACGCGTACTGCAGGCAAAGGTTTGAACCATTGTTCAAGGACCCTCCTGCTCAGGTTTGACTAATTGCACAGTTCATTTTATATGGTCATCCGTATATGCATCTTATTCTGTGTGCATTTCTGCAGATCCTCATTGAGATGGATAGACAGGACGAGGCAAGTGGGAAGATGAAAGAGATGTATCAACAACTCACATCAGCTTATTGTCAGTTCAAATCAACTTTATTTGCACTGGGTAAAGCTGTTCCTGGAAATGGAGGAGAGAACTTGAGTATCCATAAGGTTCAAGATGTAGAAGACATTAATCCAGGTTCAAATAGCTTAATAACTACTGTCAACAGTCCTATTTATTCAGATGTTTTTTGACACGCTTTGTTGCTTGCAGGGAAAAGTCCTTCGCATCTTCCGCCATCATGTACATCTATTGAAATTAAAAGTCCCCGTCTTCCTGTATCACATACATCTTTGGAAATATCACCACATGCATCGTTGGAAATTAAAAGTCCTCATCTTCCATCACCACATACGTCTTTGGAAATTAAAAGTCCTTCACATCTTCCGTCATCAATTGCGTCATTGGAAATTAAAAGTCCTCCTCATCTTTCTTCATCACGCACATCTTTGGAAATTAAAAGTCCTCCTCATCTTCCTTCATCACGCATGTCTTTGGAAATTAACAGTCCTCATCTTCCTTCATCACGTACGTCATTGGAAATTAAAAATCCTTCTCATAGCCTTTCATCATCTAAGTCATTGGAAATTCCAAGTTCTCATCTTCCTTCACCGCGTACGTCTTTGGAAATTAGAAGTTCTCATCTTCCTTCACCACATGCACCTTCGGAAATTAAAAGTCCTTATCTTCCTTCTTGGGATATTAAAAGTCCTCTTCTTCCTTCACCAAGTGAATCTTCGGAAACTAAAAGTCCTCATCTTGCTTCACCACGTAAATCTTCAGAAATTAGAAATCCTCTTCTTCCTTCACCACGTGAATCTCTAGAACTTAAAACCCCTCGTCGTGCTTCACCTCGTAAATCTTCTGAAATTAGAAGTCCTCTTCTTCCTTCACCGTGTGAATCTTTGGAAATTAAAAGCCCTCCCCATGCTTCACCTCGTAAATCTTCCGAATTTAGAAGTCCTCATCTTCCTTCACAAGGTACATCTTCGGAAACTGAAGAATCACGTGGCAAGTAGATGAATCTTTTCTGTGCATATATATGCGGTGTTGGTGCTATTTGTGCATTTTTATGACTGCCTATCGTATGGGCACGGTTGATGTGTCGTGTGAACCGCCTCATAAAGAGACTTCTTGGAAGTGTACAGGATTATACATGTGAAAAATGTCATCTGAAGAGACTTCTTGAAGTGTACAGAACTTTGTTTGATGGCTCTGAAGATGCACAACTTACAAGAGTTGTTATAGATTGTTTTTATATTCCTCTATAGATGGTTCCATGACTATGGAAACCTGTGTTTGCTTGATCTGAGTACAATTTTGTTTCTTTAAACTTAATGGCTGAAGTTGTAATAGGCAATACAAAGAACAAACACTAGAACACAAGAGAAGATTGCATCGATTAATAGTGTTAGAAATGTGTCCGCGGAGACAATTTGCAGCATAATTTTGGTTGTGGATTAGGAAGGATGAGTTTTAAGGTTTGGAGAAAATTGATTATAGTGTGATCAGGACCAAGGATGTAGTGGAAAGAATTCATAGTGTTCTTTTTTAAGGATGTTCTTGAAAGCGTCGTATTCTCTGTAGCGTCGTCACACAGCTATACACCTAGAAGTGCAATCCGCGACGTAGTCTTTGTTGGTAAAATTGGACTATTTTTTCCGCCTCTTTTGGACCGTTTTCAAGAAGAAAATAACAGAGAAATTAAAGAGAATAACAACACAAAGATTTAACGTGGAAAACTCTCCAATTGGAGAAAAACCACGGGTCTCCCAGAAAAATATTCACTATATGAAAATTATTACATTATACAATACACAATATTTTTCTCACACACCCTCACTTCTTAAAATATTCTTTTCCTAAAATACTTTCTCAAAGAGATCTTCAAGATAATTATCTCTAAACCTCTTTAATAGTAAATAAGAAAAATAATATTTTTGTGTGTATTGAACAATGAAGAGGTGGAGTTTATTTATAACTCCCAACCTCCTCTCAACCAAAGTAGATTTTCAATGTGAGATTTTCTTTCTTCAAAACAAACTTCAACAAATCTCCACCTTTTGAAGAGAAGAACATGCAATCCGTTGGCCCTTTATAGTTGTCCAGCTACATATAACAAAATCAGTTCTCCACCTGACTCTAAACTCGGCCAACCATGTGTGACTTGCAACTTTCACATTGTCTGCTACTGACAATCATAATTCTAAATTCAAGAATTATCATACGCCCACCATAAAGAGTACATCCACTCAGATTGAAAAATCAATCCAAGAATTTTCACTTGAAATCACTTCCTAATTTCAAGAATTTCATTTTCGGCACATATCGAAAAACTGCTAATAACTTATAGTGCAAAACTCTTGTTGATTTCTTAAGAGTTCATTAGCCATCGACATCTTTTCCACCACACACCTTGCATCACCTATCAACCAATGCCCATGTGCAAACTTGTGGACCAGCTACCAATTAAACATCCTCTTCCATGACAATTTTAAAGGTAGCATTTATGCCATGAGAATTTTCATCTTTCTTACAAAGAAATATCATCCCCTGTTCTAGGGAGACAACATTGACAGCATCTTCTTTGGAGCTTCCAGCCGAACTAGCCCCATTATATGGACATTTATTCTTAACATATCCCGGTTGTTTACAATTCCAGCAGATGACCTTCTTCATAGAGATTTGCTTCCATTTTCCTTTAACAACAAGAGCTGAATCTTCTAGAGATTTTTCATCTCCATTCTTCAATCTTTTTCCTCAGAAATCAATTTGCTTGTCACTTCTGAGAAAATCACAGTTTCCTTCCCATACATTAAAATGGGTTGCATGTGCTTGTAGGAAGATGAAAGAGACCAGATGAGTCAAAGTACCTTGTCTTCATCATCAATTTTCACTGCAATAGATTCCAATTCAGAAACAATCCCATTTAAGACACTCAGATGATCAAAAGTAGTTGTACCTTCAGCCATTTGCAATTTATGAAATTGCTCCTTCAAATATAATCTATTTGAAATACTTTTGGTTTGGTACAATTCTTCAAGTTTCTCCCACAACTCTTTTGTTATAGACAATCCAATCACATTAGCAAGAACATTTTTAGCTAAACACAAGCGAATGTGACTTGCCGTTTTCATGTCTAGCTCTTCCCATTCTTCATCACTAATTCTGAATTTTTCTAAGTCTTTACTACTTTCAGATTTTTCTGAATCCTTATCACCTTTTCCGCTAGTTGGTCTCTCTTTCAATGCCTTGTGTAATCTAGATTGGATTAACACATCCTTGACTTGCACTTGCCACAAGTCAAAATTAATTCTCCCATCAAATTTCTCAATCTCAAATTTTGTCCCCATCTTGTTTATCAGTACTGATAAATGGACAATAGTAATGTAAAGTACCCACTAAATTAGTTTTCAGGAAAGAGAAATGGATCACAAGGAATACACTTAAGTACCAAGTCTTTCCTTACCCAGAACCTCTTTAGATTGTACTTATTCCCACTATTATCAAATATACAAGTACCTCAGAGTAACTCCACCAGAATAGCAAACTCCACCGAAATCAGACTCCACTTGCTACTCCATCGGGACGAAACTTCTGCTTGAGAACAATAATTCTAATTCAGAAATTTTTTCTGATGTGGAAGATCAGACAAAGCTGCAACAACAGAACATAGTAAAATTTCAAAAGAATTATTCCGCACCGAAGACTCTGATACCACTTGTTGGAAAAAAATGAACTATTTTTTTCGCCCCTTCCGGACCGCTTTCAAGAAGAAAATAACAGAGAAATTAAAGAGAATAACAACACAAAGATTTAATGTGGAAAACTCTCCAATTGGAGAAAAACCACGGGTCTCCCAGAAAAATATTCACTATATGAAAATTACTACACCATACAATACACAATATTTTTCTCACACATCCTCACTTCCTAAAATACTATTCTCATAGAGATCTCCAAGAGAATTATCTCTAAACCTCTTTAATAGTAAACAAGGAAAAGAATATTTTTATGTGTATTAAACAATGAAGGAGGTGGAGTTAATTTATAACTCCCAACCTCCTCCCAATCAAAGTAAATTTTCAATGTGGAATTTTTTTTTCTTCAAAACAAACTTCAACAGTCTTGTCGTACCAGATAAGCACGCTGTTTGCCTATTATTCTCTGAACTACTGGAATTTTGTACTTCTGGCATATCCTCCCCATCTCTTTATCAAGCTTGTGCAGGTAGATGTTGTCTGGTAGAGCTGATGGCGATACACTCGCGTGACACGGAATAAGGGCCCTTCTGACATTTGCAATGATGTCATTCTATGTTGTCTTGGTCCTTCTGATTTTTTATTAAATAACCTCTTCAAGTCTACTTTTTAATTAAAGAGACTACAAGATTTTTTTTTTAAGGAAATAACCCACTTTTGAATATTTAAATTTATTTGTGATTCAAATTGTTTTTACAAGTTTTAAAAGTTAAAATTAGTTCATAAATCACCAGTTGTACAAAATTTAAACAAAACTCCTCCCACCAAAAACTTTTAAAAATTTTACAAATTAAAATTTAAACAAAACTTCTTCTACCAAAATCTTTTAAATTTTTTTACAAATTAATCGAAAATCAGATTTGCAATGGACAGATCTATTATTGATCCGATAAATATATGGACAGATCGATTATCGATTATCGATCCTATCGATGGTATATGTTGATCTTCTATATTATTTAATAGCTGAGCGATTACAGTAATTATTCTGAAAAATTAATCGTCAGTCTATTTTAGTTCGACGATCAATCTGATTGATTAATTATCGATCTTTTATAATCCGATAGATCAATCCGTCTAATTACATAAACATTACAGACTTTCTCTGACAGATTAATCATCGATTCCTTTTTAATCGATCGATTATATGTATATAAACATTTTTTTTTAAAAAAAGTTGGTAACAAAATTAGAGAAAAGTAGAAAACTTACAATTTAGGAGGCGAAATAATATTTAGAAATAAAATATGAAACTTCAAAAAAGAGTAAGTTGAAGAACACTGAATTTTTAGTAAGAATGAAAAAGAATAAAGTGTCGTTTGGTTTGAAAATGGTTATTCCGGAATAACTTATCTCACCATGTATATGGGATAAGTTATTCCGAGACTAAGGAAAAAATGGTGGAATAAATTATCCCGGGTTGAATTAATCCCTCCAACCAAACAAAGGACAATGTGTTCTTTTATTTTAGTTATTCCGGGATAACTATTTTCAAACCAAACGACCCCTAAAAAGTTAGAGAAATAAAAAGTATTAATTTGAAATTGAAAGAATAAATTAGAGTTTTATGTTTTAAGTATATTTGTAGTTAGCTTTCATATTTTTTAATATGTTATTATAACTCAATTCTTCATTAAAATTATTTTTTAATTTTACTTTTTTTTTTTAAAAAGAAAAAAAATAGACTTGAAGAGTCATATTAGCTATATTTTTATCAGACGGATATTCCAATAAACGCAGCCAAACAAGACCCTTTTCTCTTCCATCCATTTGGTTTTTGCTGTTGGGAACATCACCCACCCTAAGTCAAAAGCCCCTCTCGGTCGATCTGGAGAAAATTATCCTCAAATTTTACAGTAAGATCAATTAGTTTTTGATTCAATCTGTTTCATATCTTTTTTATTTATCAAGCATTTCAAAGTTCTTATTATTATTTCATTGGAGATGGATGGTAATAAAGAGGAGGCATTAAAATGTTTAAAAATAGCGGAAGCTTCGATTGCATCTGGTAATCGTGAAAAGGCGTTGCGATTCTTAAATAAAGCTCGCCGTTTAGATCCTTCCCTTGATATTAATGATCCGTTTTCCCAATCGGAAAATAGTTGTACTAAATCTTCCCCATCTAGCTCCTCTGTACCCACGACGGAAAGTAGTGGTGGGGTGCGGAGGAGAGTGTCGGGTTATACCGAGGAGCAAGTGAGTATTGTGAGGGAATTGAAGAAGAAGAAGGATTATTACGATATTTTAGGGTTAGAGAAAGGATGTAGTGTTGAGGAAGTTAGGAAAGCTTATAGGAAACTGTCGTTAAAAGTTCATCCTGATAAAAACAAGGCGCCCGGGGCGGAAGAGGCGTTTAAGATGGTGTCTAAGGCGTTTAAGTGTTTGAGCGATGAGGAAAGTAGGAGAACGTATGACACTGTTGGGTCTGAGGAGGAATCTGTCTACGTGAGGTCTAATAATAATACTAGACATCATCATGCTGCTGGATTTAATGGTTTCTACGATAATGACATTGATGCCGAGGAGATATTTAGGAATTTCTTCTTTGGCGGCGGTATGATGAATCGTGGAACGACCACTCATTTTAGCTTTGGCCCTGGAATGGGAGTCGGGAATCATGGATCGAATGGAT
Organism: Capsicum annuum; assembly: GCF_002878395.1. NCBI lineage: Eukaryota > Viridiplantae > Streptophyta > Magnoliopsida > Solanales > Solanaceae > Capsicum > Capsicum annuum. Next base: position 210,080,326 of record NC_061122.1, on the reverse strand, counting down.
TGTTCAGGACTTTGATTCAGTTGTTGCCGGTTATATTGATCTTGTTGGTGAACTTTCTACCGTCATCTGAGCCAGTTTATGTATTTTCAAGGTCGTATCCATATGATCTTCGGTTGACTACACAAAGGGGTGTGAACTACTATGTCAAGTCTGGGAAATTTGAACAGGAGTATCCTGTTAATACTCCAAATCGTTTGGCCCTTGAAGAAAAGGTCGAGAATGATTATTTTTCAATTCTATCTCACAATTGCAGGCTTGAGCTACAACAACTTCATTGGGGTTATCAACGACAAACACCAAATTGTGATACACTAAAGCAGTTCCAAGCTGCAGCTTGATTTACTCAAGACAGGGTGCGGTTTCCTCCTTTTAATATGTTACGCCCAAAATAAATTTAGTTTTGGATGTTATATCGACAATCATATGCAGTTTGGTTTCCTTTATTTAACTTCTATCCGCAGGAAAACATTTTCATAGATAATTAGTGAACTTGCCAATCTTGTGCATTGTTTGATAATTGATGTGTTATAATATTCTGTTTTAAACTCTACTGGATTGTAATTCATCTTTCACACCACCGTGGCTTCATTTGTTGTAATGAATTACTACCATAGTCATGATTGGAGATCCACCATTTTTTGTGGATAAATATGATTGATGGCTCAGTTATTTAAGTCGGGAATGAATTTCGTATCTTTATGGACAATGAGCTTAACTCATTTTAAAGATTTTTGGTGTATTGTCTATACAAGGTAGTTAACAGATTCCAGGTTGCAGAAGTCACTAGATTATCGTTTGGTTGGGGACAAAGTTATCCCGGGATGGATTAGCTATACCAGTTAAGTTATCCCTCCATTTGTATGGGATAACTTATCCCATCACTATGGTATAAATAGTGGGATAAATAATCCCGGGACTAACTAATACCTCCAGCCAAATGCAGGATAAAATAATCCTACATTTTATGCCGGGATTATTATACCTTATACCTCGCACCAAATGACTCATGATTTGGGCAAAGTTTAGTAGATGAGCCGTACTGCACTCTTTCCATTCGATAGTACAAGCTGTTTAATCTCAAGGCTGTGATAAAGACTTGACAATGGTAGAGGTTTTGCGGAAAATATGATTTGAGTTCAGTTGAATTTTGTGACCTTTATGTTATTCCAGTTCTTAGCTGATTTCTTGATTTTTCTGGTTTCTGATTCAGCTTTTTCTTCTATCAAAAAACTAGCAGGATTTCGCCTTTCATTTCTTTATCTCTTCCTTGCTATAGTAATTTACATAATCCCATAGGATGTGGTATACATGTATTTATATTTTCTTATGGGGCAGCATACGTCGTGGTTCTTAGGCATTATGTGATGTAGTGGTGCATGTTAAGAAGGTTACATTCACCAGTAGCAAGCAAGTAGGCAGTTAAGTTTGTGATGAGCTTAGACAAGTTCAGTATATGCATTTACCACATCCATAATGAGCTATCTATCCCATATACATTGCTAGTGAGCAATTTGTTGAGTCAGCAGAACCATTGATTTATATTGTGCTGAGTAAAATGTTTCCGTCTCTTGGTGAAATACTAGCAGAAAGATACCTTATTAAATGAACACAATGTGAAATGAATCTCCTAAAGTCTGCAAAAGAGATGTTTTTTGGCCAGTAAGAAATATCAACTGGTTACTGTATGGCTGGACTACTTGGCAGTTGACAAGAGTAATTCTATAGACAAAACTCTGACTGATTGGTGGGAATATACTGGGTATGTTGTTGTTCTTGTTGTAATAAGCAACTAGTCTCTTTGTAGTAGTAATAGTGGGAGGGGGAAACTCTTTTGAAGGTAGAAACTATTATATGAAACATTTTTCAACCACTTCAAACGGTTATAATTAATGGAGTTTCTACTTGTTTCTTCCTTGAATTTCCTTATACAGTTCTACTGATAGGATAGCTGTATGAGTTTATTTTTTTGATTCTTTTTGACAAGTATAGTGTATATTCCGTTTAATGATAATGATATTTCAAAAATAACACTTGATGACTCCTTTGAAAAAGTGTTGATCACATATCTTGATTTCACTTATATTTTCAAATTTCTACAAAATCTCTGCCCACCTCTTTTTTTATATTTTTGAAACAGCAAGTATATTACGACTTTGTTTACTGTCCTTTGTCTTGAGTTGGTGGTCTATCGAAAACAACCTCTCTACTTCTTTGGAGGTAATGGTATTTACTGCGTACATTTTACCCTCCCCAGACCCCACTATGTGGGAATACACTGCGTATGTTGTTGTTGTTGAAATAGCAAGTATATTAACCAGAGAAGCACAAAGCTTGTGCTTGTTGCCAAAAACAGAAGAGAGCCTGACAACTATTTGGAGGCAGAATAATCCACAATTATTTAATCCCTTTACATGAACACGAAAACCATGCTTCACCTCGTAAATCTTCCGAAATTAGAAGTTCTCATCTTCCTTCACCAGCTACGTCTTTGGAAATTGAAGAACCGTGTGTCAAGGAAATCATGAATTTTATGTAGTTTTGGTGCTGTTGTGCATTCTTACGACCACCTATCGTATGGGCATGGTTGGTTGATGTGTGAATTGCCTTGTAAAGAGACTTGTTGGAAGTGTGCAGGATCATAAATAAAATGCCATATGAAGAGACTTCTTGAAATGTACAGTACTTGTTTGAGGGCTCTAAAGATGCATAACTTAAAAGAGTTGCTAAACATTGTTTTTATATTCCTCTTATAGATGGTTCCATGACTGTGGAAACTTGTGTATAAATACATAGATGTATTGGTGAAACAGTGTGCTTGATCTGAGTAAAAAAAATTCTTTCAAAAAATTGTAGACAACTACCTATCATCCACACTGGAACTATGTTCTTTGATCTGATTCAGAATGTTGGTGAGTGCGTTCTATCCATCTTCATTGTAGCTCTATCCTGCCTTGGTAAAGAAATTACTGCATTGAAGATGGACTCTGGCATGTTGTTTCCCCTGTTTGCTTCTATCTAACAAAAGACTGATTCCAAAACTTCCTTTGTCTCATTAAACTACTAGTACATAATACTTTTGATGAGTTGATTTCTCATTATGGTCACTCAACTAGTAGTTATTATCTTAGAGTCGAGTGACCATCTTACGACTACTACTACTCTAATTTCTAAGGATACCCCCATCCTCTAACCAGGCGGGGTTACCTTTAGAGCATCCATCAATATTCAACAGCATCTTGTAGTAAAGTATGTGTGCAATAGATCCTTTTTGTTCTGTCCTCCTCCAAATTCTCTGCTTATCGAGTATCTGAAGATACACACTATTTGTTATGTTAGGCATTGTTAGAACGTGTATCTTTAAATACCTGCTCGCGTATCTTTAGATACGCATTGCTTTCTAATTTTTTAAAGTTAGATGTGATTATGTAGATTATGTACTGATGTTGATCTAATTCTGTAATTTTTTCTAAGAAAAAAAAAACGTGTCTCATAAATTAGGGCAACATGAACAATTATTTTATATAAAAAATTACACATGATAGATAAAATAATTTCTTAATTACATGGTATGGTTAAAGTTTTAAAAAAGAGAAAAGACATCATTTCTCCGTGAACTTGTCCACTCAATTTACTTTAGCACTTAAACTTTAACTTTCATTTATTTACGCTTAATATTTTTAAAGTGTATTAATTTATCCCTCAAACTGACGTGGAATTTCTTTTAAAAAAAGAAAAAAATGCGTGACTATTATTTTTTTTGAAAAAATTATATATATATATATATATATATATATATATAATAGACAAAATTAAAAAAAATTCTATCTTCTTCTACCCCCACCATAACTTTTCCTCCCCAAATCCGCCACCACCAGCCCCCCTCATCCTTCAACCACCAATTTCACCACCACCAGCCGCCCTCCCCTCCAACCCCCACCCCGTCCCAGCCCCACCCTAATTTCTCTTCTCCAAACCCGCTAACCCCCCACTCCTCCTTCAACTACCAATTTCATCATCACCATCACGAGCCACCTACCCCCCTCTCCCCAAACCCCAAATTTCTTCTCCTTCAATTACCAAATCCTTCGCCCTCACGTTCAAATTCTTCTCCTTCAACCCCTTGACTTAAGATCATTAAAAAAGAATGAAATTGGATTTTCAAAATTAAAAGTTATCTTTGTGGATTTGAAAATTTGAAATAAAATTAGAATTGAAGAAAAGTCATTAGTGGCGGTGTTAATGGTGGTGGTGGTGTTAATGATGGCGGTGATGTTAATTTTGTGCGTATATTTTTTGTGGGTTTGTTTTAATCGTTTTTCGGTGAGTTTTGCCGGAATATATCGGAATGAAGGATTTTGAATTGGGACGTGGTGATGCTACTGCGTTGTTGTTTCTTGTTAGTTTGTTATCTGCTTATGCTTATGCTACTGCGTTTTTGATCGATTTTTGGGACAACTTGGGAGGGTTCGAATTTGGGGTTGAGAAGGCTTTCGGTGTTTGTTTTGATGAGGTGGGCAATGATGGATGAGTTTGGGGTGAAGAAATTGAAGATTTGATTGGTAAAGATGGAGTTTTCCGGAGAAAATTCGTCGAAAAATTTATATGTACATAGATTTGATCGGTAACGATCGAGTTTTTCAACGGAAATTCATCGAAAAATCTAAGCTCCATGGCTATTTTTTTATTTGAAAAGTGATATATATATATATATATATATTGTGATGTGGCAACTACGTGGTAGTGATGTGACGTATATATATATTGTGATGTGGCAACTACGTGGTAGTGATGTGACGTTGATGTGTGGGCTAGTGTAATTATATCGTTAGGGGTGAAATTAATACACTTTAAAGATGTTAAGGGGGATAAATGAACGGAAGTTAAGTTTAAGTGCTAAACTAAGTTGAACGGACAAGTTCAAGAGGGAAATGATGTCTTTTCTCTTTAAAAAATTACCCTACATAGTTATTTGTTAATTATAAAATTATTTTTTTGTGGGTCCCTATATACGAATATAATATGCACTGTATATAGCAAATAATATTCTCTCTCTCACACACACTCACTCATGTAAATAATTTTTCATAACCTCTCTCTTAGCTAATCGGCTAATTTTGCGGCATTAACTTATGCACGTTTCTTAACATATCTCAAAGAAAACTTCTCCCAAATCAGTCGATTTTTTGTCTTCCACTAAACATCCGTTGCAGGTTTGTATTGAAGATTTTTTGAAGTAATTTTTCATTTCTAAACATTCAAACATCTCTGGGGATATGCGTTGAAGATTTTGCGGTAATCTTTAATTTTTTCGGATATATAGATTTTTTTTTTAGGTATTCTCTAAAGGAGCCGCTAAGTTTTTTTAAATTTCATCTATTTTTATAGAATATAATGCATAAATTAAAAATTGAATTGTATATTAATGTCAATTTCACAGAAAAAATCTTGATGAATTATCTCATAGTTGGGTATTTGATCCAATTTTAGTGAATTTGATAATTATATATAGGTGATTTAATTGTATTCAATTGCGTAGATTTTTGTGTCTGGGTATGCACTGTATATTTTTATATACATATGAATGTAGTGGATATATGTTTTTTATGTATACTAATTTAGTGTACGTGCTTTGCACGTGTGACTCATGTTAATGTATTTGAGTTACAAAATAAATACCAGAATAGTTTAAGTTCCTAAAATTGTTCAAGTTTTTAAAGTTTAATTACACATCTCTTTTAAGAAATCATAGACCAAATTATTACCTAGAACTTCAAAATAAACTAAAAATTTGCTATTCTAACTTTCAAGTTTCTATCCAATATTTAGGTCCAAATATAAAAACTAATATTTACATTAAAACACTTTCTAAAATTCAAATTTTAAGATTTTAATATCTCACCTGAATCACTTAAGAAAAATATTGAAACTTATCAACCTTTCTTGACGAGAAGTACTACTATTAATTCTTCAAGAGTCAAGGTAGAAGAGAATTTGAGGTGACAGTAAGTTTAGATAATCACTTTGACCTCTTTTGTTTGCTTTTAATTTGAATGATTTAGACATTAATTTATTACGTACGTCTGTTTTTTGTACTCAAAAATCTCGCAATGAAGATAATAAACTTTAAGTAACAATACTTCAAAATAAATTAAGAAATTGCTATTTTAACTTTTAAGTTCCTATCCAATATTTAGGTCCAAATATAAAAATTAACATTAACATCTTTTAAAATTCAAATTTCAAGAATTTAATTTCTCATCTAAGAGTGTGTATCGGTCGATTCGGTTTGATTTGATGTGTTATTGGTTCGATTTATTGGTTTTCGAATTTTAAATATGTAAAACCATTAACCAACCAATAAGATATTTTCTTATCGATTTTCGGTTTATCGATTTTGGTCCTTAACGGTTCAATTTTCTGTTTAACCAATAAGAAAATACTCATAAAATAGAAATAGTAACAACTAACACAAAAAAAAAAAAATGAAATCTTAGTTACCACCAAAATCCTACTCAATGCATTTTAGTTTACAAGAATCTTCAAACTTAAACTGAATGTTAGTTTAGAAAAAAATTGAATGCTAATTGTTGGAAGCTACTAAATATTTCAAGCTTTCCAATACGATAATATCCGTGCTTTATATTGTGCCTTTGTTGCACTGAATAGGTTAATACTTTGTGAATTGTAAAAATAAGTAGTGTATAATATATATATATATATATATGGGTAAAACAGTAACTTAGTATATCCTTATTGGGTTATCGGTTTAAGCTAAAACCAAACTAGAATCGTTTACCCAATAATTTTTTTTAATAAAATCAATTAAAAATCATTAACACAATAACATTTTTATCGATCGGTTCAGTTTTTGCATACCCCTAATTTCACCTTAATCACTTAAGGAAAATATATATTGTAAATTTGTCAAATTTTTTTGAACAAAAAATCACTACTATTAATTCTTCTAAAAGTCAAGCTAGAAGAAAAATTGAGGTTAAAATAAATTTATATGATGATTTTGGCCTCGTTTGTCTGCTTTTAATCTTAGACAATAATTTATAAAGTACGTCTATTTTTTTTCTACTAAAGGATCTTGTAATGAATTTAAAAGAGTAATAATTTAGATCTATAACACATATGATACAATAAAATTTAAGTAACAATCAAAACAAACATTGTATTCTAACTAAAAACACAATACAATATAATAGATAACAACCATTCAAACAGAACCAACCACTCAGTGTTAAATAATCTAAGCTAATCATCAATTTGGAGTCGAATTTATGAGAAAGTGATAGTAATTTATTATCAATTCAAATACACAATTGACAACATTACGATAAAGTGAGCTGCACCCAAATTGAACCAAAGAAATAAAAATATTAAGAAGAAAAAATAACTATCTTTATTCACGTAATTTAATCACCACACAAAGTAACTCCTTTTATAGAAGAAGTATCATAAATCAAAAAATAAAATTGATTTTAGAGTCCTATGTTATTTCTAGTAGAATACTATCGATTGTGAAGGAGAAAAAAAGACTCCTATAATATAATAAAAAGGACTCTTACCTTATTTTTTATTCTGCAAATCAAAAATATTTAAAAAAATATATCTAGTTTTGCCAAAACTACGTGTTTGTTTTGCCAAAAGAGATAATATTTTAGGACTCCCACCATATGTATAATTCTTACACTGTCAAAAATGGTGAAAGCTTATTTTTGTACATTTTTGTTTTGTCAAAAATATGACAACGTTTGTTAGAACTCCCATTAGATATCTAGTTTATAAAAATAATGGGAAATTTTTAGTTTCTAAATAGGGAAAAGGGTCAAAAATATCCCTCCACTTTAAAAAATTAGTCAATTTTACCCTCAGTTATACTTTGGGTCATATATATCCCCGCAGTTACAAAAGTTTATATGTGTGCCCTTCAACTAACAGAATGACCCAAATAAGACTAATTGACCCATTTTTTAAAAAGAAAACAAACCCAACCCGACCCATTAAAAGAACCCAAACATTATACACAGAGTACGCGGTTTTCTCACATACCTGATTTCAAAATTAGGGCTTTTCTCCCTCACTTTTGTAAGTTGAATTTTCCTAATAAAATTATTATTCTTTCATTAATCATTCCCAATGAAGTGTAGTTGTGGTCGATTGTTAATCTTTGCTAATTTCCTTAGGAATAAAAAATGTCACTAAATTGTTACTCTTTTTCGATGAAGTGCTGGTTGTGTTGTCGTGGTCGTTTTGATTTGGTGAATTAATAGTCAAAAATAAATGAAAGACAAACAACCAAAGAAGGGCAATCAATCAATGAAGAGGCAAAGAACATTAATTGATGGAGAAGATGTAGAGCCAAGCCCTCCCAGATTCCCAAATGATGCTATAGTTGAGGACTTTCCCTTGACAGCTCCATAGGCTAGTCAGGACAGTGCATCAACTCAACATCAATCCTTCTTTGGCAAGTCCTTTGGTTAGTCCATCTTTGGTTCATCTCCAAGTTATCCTGAGTTTGAGTATCGCGGTCTTGAAGTTGAAGAAGATATACCTTGAAAGCCAAGAGGTGTTTCAAAATTCAAGTCTAGAATCTTACGAAGACAAAAACAATCAAAACCAACCTGATTAAGACAAATCAAGTTTCTTTTTGATGTATAGTTTCGATAAAATCAAGTGACTTGTATGCACCAAAAAGGCTCTCATGAAATGGTAATGCATCTATTACTGGGAGACAGTTGCAACAATTAAGAGTGGATAAACTTAAGACGGAAAAGGGTAATGGCAAGGCACAACAGTGAAAATTTGGTATTGGCATGTTTTGTATTAAGACAAGAGATGGTGACAATAGATGTTCTATCTTCTTGTAAAAATTGTTGAACTTGTATTTTTGTTGTAACTTTTTGGGATTATAAGATGGCATCCCTAATGTAATGAACAAATTTGTGGTTCAGTTTTTATATATTTTAATGCTTGTTTATTGCTATAGCTTGTGTCTTTTTTTATTTTTGCTCAGTTTGTGAATCTGTTTATTGGTTGTATTTTTTCCCTTTTCTGAATAGAAAATGCAGGTCAACACCAGAGAATTGTCTAATATCCCTGAGAATCAATCAAATTGATATAGATGGTGCAAAAGATATAGAAAAGTGAGAATTTATATAACTTCTAACCCCAGGGTACAAAAATGATGTTTAAAGTTTACAGAGCAAAGTGCTCAACACAATATGCTGGTTGCGAGCTTGTAACTAATTAACATGGGGTAATATTGTGTAGCCATTTGACATGGCATGTTTTACTATTTTTCACTAATTAGTTAGTCCTTTAACAATTAAATAGTACTCTTTTGTTGGACTTGGCTGTGGAATAAATAAGAGGGTCCTTGTGTTGGTGCTTGGCTGCTTGATATCATATCCAAAGAAAAAAATTTCAAGTAGCAGAACATTTGTAATGCCCCCATAGAATAGTAAAAAAAATTAGCAGCAGCCTGATGCACAAAGCATCGCATGTTAGAAGGGTCACACCCCAAAGGGTGTGATGTACACCGTTTACCCTAATGCAAGAATTAGTGGTTGTGGATCAAACCCATGACATATATATCACATGGAGAAAACTTTAATAAAGAAGCATGTCACTTGTCAATTTATTTTTTTATTACAGAAGCATGCCAACTTGATCCGAGTTACCATTATTTGCTAGAGCATAATACAGAAACAGAAGATATTGGTCAACTTCTATACAACATACCCACTATTTCTCCTCGTACAAAATAATTATTTTGTGACGCCCAAGGGGTAGAGTAACTTTCTTCAGAGCAAACATCTTGATTTTATTTCTTACAACATTTATGGTGGGATAAGTTATCCCATATATATGGTGGAATAACTAATATCGGGATAACTAATTTCGAGATTAATTATTCTGAGATAACTTCTCTCTAATTCTTGATAATTTTTTTGAGATATTGAATATATTTTTATCGTGTTTCTTCAGGGGGTGTCATAAAGTTTCATAGCATTGACCAATTGTGGCGGTCTTGTTGATGGGTGCCAAGGCAAAATTTATGATCGAGTCTATGTGTAGCAATCTTGAGTACTTTTTTTGGGTTCAACCTAGGACACATTGCGCTACTACTAAGTTTTCACCATGTATTTCTATATATGTGCTCACTTTTTACACATTGAGTACTTTTTTTGGGTTCAATCTAGGACACATTGCGCTACTACTAAGTTTTCACCATGTATTTCTATATCTGTGCTCACTTTTTACACGTAGCAAATGACATTGAGATAATAGACCGATTCTTGTTTACCCCCAGGACACATTGCGCTACTACTAAGTTTTCACCATGTATTTCTATATCCGTGCTCATTTTTTACACATTGAGTACTTTTTTTGGGTTCAATCTAGGACACATTGCGCTACTACTAAGTTTTCACCATGTATTTCTATATCTGTGCTCACTTTTTACACGTAGCAAATGACATTGGGATAATAGACCCATTCTTGTTTACCTGCCGGACGCAGAGGTTTAGTTAGAGCATTGACTTTTAGCTTCTACTTTGTCTTATGTTTGTGTAGATATATGATGTATTTTGCTCCTGTATTATCTGCTCGTTGTAAAAAGGAGTTGGAGGAACTGCCTTTTTCAGTTTAATGACAGAGTAGTTTCGATTTAATGAGGCAAAAAAACTTGACGCAATAACCTCTGCTTCTAGGCTTAGTGTTGTTGCATAGGCTTCTGAAGATTCAAAAACGATATGAATCACCATTCTCCTCCATGTCGGTAAAGCCAGATCCGTTGAAACTAGGTTCTCATATTCTGATATTTTCGATGAGCTCTTTGTTTTCTTGCAAGTGCCATCTCTATAGTTTCATTAGCTCAGGTAACTGGTCGAGTCATTTTCTTAGAAGAGAATTTTGGAGAAAATTTGAATAATCGTTTATTATGTGCACTATCTGATGCATATTTTCTTCCGGCATCCGACATATTTTGAACCCCAACACTTTTGTTCTTGACATCATGTTGGGAAGGACTAAAAGACACTTATCCAAAATTGAATTCATCCACCTTAAAACATCTACAGTTCTTATGCAATTTTTAGTTTCTTCTCCAGAATGCAACTGAAACATTTTTCTGTTTCATCCCTACCTTTGCACCTAGTCTTTTTTAGGGGTTCTTTGAACTTTTCAGTCAAGATAATATTTATAGGAACTAAAGACTTTGAACTGCTATACTTATCTTGAGTTATTATAGTGTTGGTAAATTCAATCTCATTAAGTATCATATTTTTCTCATTTTAGAGCCCCATATGCTTATTCTGGATCCTGCCAAATTACAATTATTTGTCATGATCAACAAGAGCATAAATTTGGATTAGATAGAATATGATATATCGTATGTTCTAAATTATTCAATGAAGTGACTCCAACAAGCATAAGCTATTAGATTTTGATAAAAACATAAGAACATGGATTGTAATGAACCAGAAGACATGTATGTTTCTACCAATAGAAACAACTACCAAGCGTGAAATAAATGTTCCATTTTCTTAATCATCTTTATCTTTTTCATATATTTAAAGTAAACTATTCCTACCTTGGCAAGCAGAAAGGTTATTTCTGATAAACCCTCAAATAATGTACAGAAAACTATCTAAGCTGTTGATATAAAGTTATCCCGGAATAAACCCACATATAAAGTACATACTTCTTTGCAATTATACATGTTAATGCAACTGTCAAAGTTCAGCTATCAAGCAAGAACCACCATAAGAGAATAAAATTGATATCACCTAAAAAAGGGATTGAGCCACAAACTATAACCTGAAACAACAGTCTTAACTCTCAAGTACTACAAATGACTAGCCTAATTTGCAAATGCTATAACAATCTCCAGTTGGTAGTTCAAAAAGTTAACTAAAGAAACCAGCAGAGATCTATTAACTAAAGAAACCAGCAGAGATCTAAAAGCATCTTTCCAAACTAACAATTTATTAACCTAAGACGAGATATCACAAAAAACTAACCAACCAAATAGCCATAATGAAATCGTTAGAGAGGTGTTAACAAACATATCCTCTTACCCTAAGACTTTTAGACACTCCAATGGTTGGTTGTCCGTGATGCAAGTAGTAATGAGTTACATCACACATAACATAGCCCAATAAAGCACCTCCATACAAAGCAGGAGTAGCAGTGAGAGTTGCCAGGAATTTGACCAAGTTTCACAATGCAATTACAAAGTACAGTATCAAAAGTTGTGGAAAAATCAAATAGTTATTGTTCTTCAGCGTACTCGCACGATTCAACATTAAGTATAATCGTGATCAATGTCACTTGTGAAAAGCAAATAAGAAGAACTAATGATTTTCAACTTGTAACATTTTGAACATAAACTATCAACTTCAATATAGTTACATTGTACAAGTAATCATCACAAATTACACAAATTGGCACCCTCTATAATACAAAAACTCCCACCAGGGATTCCAAGATTTTATACAGGCGACCTCAAGTCCTATTTTATCGTAAACAAAAATAATACACCTAAACAAAGAAAAATCTATTTATCAACATCGACGAAAAGTGCAATAAACAAAACATTCCAGCACTATGAACCCTTGATAACAAGGAAGACTCTAATTCCATCTACCTGCCTATGGCTTAATTTACAAAGGGCAACTCTAAACCCCGACTGCTTTATTAAGCTGAACAGGTGCGCTTGAAACTTTTTTAATTCAATCTTGCTCTGTCTAAAGCTTGTCCATTTTGTCGAAGATCCCCAGGGCCTCAAATAGTCATCTCTACCAGAAGATATCTGAAAAAACTTCTTTCAGGATTAGATGGAGTATTCGAAATGAGATTTTTGACTAGTAATTCACCAAATCAAAACGACAACGACAACGACAACGCAACGAACACTTCATAGAAAAAGAGTAACAATTTAGTGATATTTTCTATTCCTAAGGAAATTAGTAAAGATTAACAATCGACCACAACTATACTTCATTGGGGATGATTAGTGAAAGAATAATAATTTTGTTGCGAAAATTCAACTTACAAAAGTGAGGGAGAAAAGCTCTAATTTTGAAATTAAGTATGTGAGAAAACCGCGTATTGTGTGTATAATGCTTGGGTTCTTTTGATGGGTCGGGTTTGATTTTTTCTAAAAATGGGTCAATTAGTCTTATTTGGGCCATTCTGTTAGTTGAAGGACACATATATAAACTTTTGTAATGGCGGGGTATATATGACCCCAAAGTATGACTGAGGATAAAGTTGACCAATTTTTCAAAGTAGAAGGGTATTTTTGACCCTTTTTCCTGCTAAATATAATAAGAAAAATAATAAATGACAATTTTGTCTAAGAAAGTGTTTCTTAATGAAGACAAAAAGTTTAAATCCTTTTTCAAAAAGTCTTCATATCTTTAATGTATTGTAGATATAGATGTAGCTAACTTTAAAAATTATGTATAGTATTATACATCATTACCATTTACGATGGAATATTTAAATTTAATCACCTCTCGTTTGATGAAACTGATATTCATCTTTATCATCTCTAGGCTCAAAAAACATACACAATATCTTCCAATTTGCCTCCATTGTTTAACAAGCTTTTTCTAAGTTAGGTGTCTTATTATTATTATCTTATAGATAATGTTAGACAATTTAATGTGCTATTTAGAAGTATTACAATAAATAAAAAAAGATTTATAGAAGGAAAATCTTACTCAACCTTACCTATGTTTTCAAGTTTCCAAACATGCTCTTTTTTCTTCTACATCCCAAATCATGTTTGTGCTTGAGATCATAATAAGAAGGTTTTTTTTTTTAAAAAAAAACAATTGCTACTTGACAGAATTTACTGTTCGTTAAGATGTTCAAAATTAGGATAATGAGTTAGGTCTAAAAGAAAATTCTCTTAAATTAGTATATGTATTAAATTAAATTTAAGAGGTAAAAGAATCACATTGCAATAGTGAACATGATAAAATGATATATCATGTTATATATGAATTTTAAAAGAGTTTGAATCATACACATATATTTCAGAATTTTATACATAAACAACCGAAACAGTACTCTTACTTAAGTGTGAAAAGTTGATTCAAGCTTATCATCTACTAAGTCTCTCAAATTTTTAAAATTTATATTCATAGACAGTAATAAGTAAAGAAATTATTAGTTCTCTTATGCAAGAAGGGGTGGACCTACGTGGTTGCCAGGGATTTGCAGTAAAAAATTATATTATATATATAAGATATAAAATCTATATTTAGGTATATATATTAATTTTGAACCACCTAAAACAAAGATGTTAAATAGCTCAGTGGTCTTATCTGCAATTCTAGGGGTGCTTACTTCACCCACTTCGCGGGTTTGATTCCCGCCAAGGATGTGCTTGGTTGTTTTCTTTTTTAAAAATTCTATCCTAATTCCTGGATCCGCCACTGTATGCAAGATATCCACAACAAAAAATCTAAAGCAACCCACCCAACAACAAATTTTCATAATCACCTATACAAGAACCTACTCCACAAAATCTTTGTTCACCTATACAAGAATGCTGAAGAATCAATCAATGACAATGTATATGGATTTATTGATATATTGATTGAATGTCTAATAACTTTACAAAAATAATAAATATATTGATAATAACTTTACAAAAATAATAAATATATTGATAAGTGAGAAGTGGGAAGTAGAAAAAGAACAATAGTATTCTTGAAGCATTAACCCTAGAATAATTAAGTTTTCTTTTGACCATGGATGCATCTCAATTGAAAAATTACCTTGAAAACACTTTTTTCATGATTGGAACAACTAATAATAAGTTATGCATTTTCTACTCAATTCCACACGCTCTCTCATAATGCTCAGTTCTTCGGATCTACCGTTCCCTCTTTCAAAGTCCTCGCGAGGATTCATTGATCTTCTCTCTCGATCATGAGATCCTCTGCCACAATGCCATGAGAAGCGGATTATAAAGGCTCTCTGCATGCATAGTCTGATCTAATTATTTACAATCAAATAAGGTAAAAAATACATTAACATCAAAACAACCAAAACAACTTACAATTACAAAAAAAAAAAAGCACTACTACAGCGGAGCAAATTTACTGCAAGTGAAATTAATGAAGCACTTATTACAATCACATCCAAATACGTAATCAAGTTATCAATAAAACTTGACAAAGAAAAGAAAAAATAGTTAGATGATTTTGTTTTTCTTTAGAAAAGTACCCTATTAATATACCAAAATCGAGCATCAAGATTAGAATACTCAACATCTACTTTGTAAAGGGAAACCACTGTAGCGTATTATCAGAAAAATACCCTTATTGATCATCTTGAGGAATGATATGTATCTTTCGAGCCACTTTCTTCTTCGAATTTCTCTCAAGACTCGTTACTCCAAATTGAAAAGTACCATGAGAACATAAAGATCTTTTTTCATGTCTTCTCTAGAAAGTTGTGAGTTAAAAGATTTCATGTACATAAAGAAACAAGATGAAAGCAAGTATCCTGGACTAGGTTAGCTTCTAACGTGAGAAAATAAGAAGACATATCATGAGGCATTTAAATTGTTATATTTAATTTAATTAAGAAAAGAATTTGTACAAAATATAATTGTAAACCGGTAGAAATCCAAAATTTTTGGACTTGTTTAGCCGATTTCTTCTGAAAGAATATTTTTTAATTAGAAAAAATAAGTGAAAGACAATTTTATCTATTGTGAAGACGTGTAATAAAGGGTAAAAAAATTCAAATCACTTTTCTAAGTTTTTCACATTTTTAATATATTATAAATTATAGACTATAGATATAAATATAGATTATTGATAGATTATAGATATAGACATAGATTATAGATATGTAGATTTTTGTATAACAATATATGTATACAAGTTTGTTTTGTATAACAATATATATATACTGAATATCAAATATATATTTATATGTATGCCCAACTCAACCCAATAGACAATAGTACTAGTCATCCCAAAGAATCTCTTGGACCTTGGTAATATATTCGTAAAAAGCAACAAAAAGAATACTAAATAGGGTTTCTATTAAATATACTCTTTGAAGTTTAAACGTACATTTGCACATCTCCAACTTTAATATGGTATTACCAAATACCGCACCGAATCGAAGTTTAATTTATCGATTACCGAACTACCGAACTGATGTTTATAAGTATGGTATGTGATATCTATGTTCAAATATCAATTGCCGAATTACCGAACCCAAACTTTGAAAATACCAAACGTCCACTCCTATACATATGTACATGCATATGTATGTATTGGTTCGTATATACATTATGCATATGTGTATACATATGTTCTATATCTGTGTATATGTACATATGTATAACTGTATATATGTACATACATATGCATATAAGTATAATTATTTCTACATATATACACACTGATGTTTATACATTGTGTATCACATATTAGAATGAGTATCATCGCATTAGGATCCTAATGTACAAATGTTTAATTATTTAATTGACACCTAAAATAGACGGTATTCATTTTTGGCACCTCAACCAGCATCTAAGTGTGTCATATTGGCACATTTTTTACAATCAACAAAAATATGTGATGTGTGTGCACTACACGCGCTATGACGTGTAAAGTGGCCAGTAATAACAGGATATTTGGCAATTTTTATTAAAATAATTTTTAATTAATTAATTAATTTAAATTAACAAGTTGTAAATTAAATAATTAGTTTAATTTAACTTAAATTAAATTGATGATGCCTCCACCCCACCCCTCACCCCAACCACCCCAAATCTGCAGCACCCACCCCCCACCTCCCCAACCCACACCCCTCACTCCCCACCACCTCCCCAATTTTCTTCTCTAATCTCTCAATCCCCAAATTACCTGTTGAACCCCCCGCCCCAACACCTGTTGCAACAGCCCCCTCCTTCTCCTCTCCCGGATATCGTCTTCTCCAACATTGAATTTTGCACAATTTTATTTCTCCTCTAATGTAAAGTTAAGATAAGATGATTAATTTTACTCTCATTAATTAATGGAAGAAAATGAAGAATAAAAAATGAAAGCTGAAGAATTTTTCACAAAATGAAAGCGATGACATAGGAGAAAGATGAAGAAATTAATTTCATTCTCATTAATCAATTGGGTGATGTTCATTTTAAAAAATGAAAAAAATGGTGGAAGGAGGAGAAAGAAAGATGAATTATGAAAAAAAGGAGGCTGAAGGAATTAATTTCATTTTCATTAATCAATTGATTGATGTTCATTTTCAAAAATGGAAGCTGAAGAATTATGGAAAGCCATGGGAGAAAGAATGGTGGAAAAAGGAGAAAGAAAAATGCGAAAATACCCCTCAAATGCACTCAAAATTCGTGTAGCATGCGTGCAATGATGATTCAGCAAAAAGTGTTAAAATGACACACTTGGATGCTAGTTGAGATGCCAAAAATGAACACCGTCTACTTTAGGTGTCAAAGTAAAAATTGCTGAAACTTTAGGTACCTTTCAATGGGTTCCGCATTTAGTTAAACTTTAATTGTTAAAGTATAATTGATTTTTATACATTTATACTAAAAAAAAGCCAATTATGAAAAAAGTCACCAACTATTTTTGTTATATAGAACGAGAATAATGGGAAAGTTGGATATAATAATAAATATTAATTACTCTCTTTTTCCTTATAATTAATACTAATCATATATTATATAAATGAGTTGTAAATATATTTGATCACTAACTAATGTCTATAAAATATAATTAGTAAAACTTAGATCATGAAATTAGTTAGGAGAAGTCTAAGTTGTCTATAGGCAAAATTTTGCCTATTTTATATCCTAGTAGGCTTACTATGAGTGATTTCAGTTTGGGTTGGAGGCCTAGTAACTTTGTGCTGATTAGCCTAGCTTTAAAGGGTTCTCACTGTCATTTAATTATGCGAGTTGTTTTTCAAATAAAATGTTCTTTAATTGTATTTTGCGAAAATTCTTTAAGGGTGTATAAAATATAACTTGTGATATATTATGATGCAAAAATTAAAGAGCAGCACAAATAGGGGCGAAGCGCAAATGATCCTCCCGCAATTCAGATATAAATTCATGTATAAGATATGTTGTGGTAATAGGATGACGGTGAAATTTTATGTGCTTTACTTTCGGATCACGATATATTCATGTCTTTCCAAAAAATAATCTAGACCTTGCATGTCTTCAATCTTGCCAACTTGGAATGTTAGTAATCAAGTCGATTAGCTTTTTGAATATTTATTTTTAGGATAAATTGCACAAATTTCATACTTAAGAGATTATATTACCTAATATCTCTTACTTTTTTAAAATTTACATAAAATCTCATTTTTCAACTTTACTCTTGATAGATTTCAATTCCACCATTAACTCATTCAAAATTTCCTTCCCTAAAATATCTTCCTAATTATCAACAATTAAATCATCTCCCTTCCTGATTTTCTCTCTTCCATTAATGCTTAAATCATCTTCTCTCCTGATTTTTTCTCCTCCATTAATGCATGCAACTTTTTTTTTTTCTTCTCCTAAAATCTCTCTCAATTTTTTTTTTTAAATCTATTGATACATATATAAATTTATTTAGTTATTCATAATGTTTATTTTTTTAATGATGATTCATAGGAATAATAAATATGATATCATTATATGGGTATTATGAAAATTCATACGATATATACATTTTGTATGATTTTAACGGGTGATACATATGATATTAATAAGTGATACATATTGTATTATGGTGATTCATATAGTAGATACAATTATTTATTTCAATTATTGGGTGATTCATATGTTATTAATGAAAGGTAATGGTGTAGTCAGTGTAGGAAACAAAAGTAATAATATTTTAAAAAAATACTAAAAGCAGAATTGAAACATAATTAAAATTAAATCTAAAAAAAAAATAGACTAAAATTAAAGATGAAAAAAGAGAAAAAAGACCAAAAAAATATATCTTTCATAATTAAAGACGAAAAGAGAAACATAATTAAAACACCTAAATTAAATCTAAAAAAAGAGAAAAATTAAATATTTTTCCTTAAATAAAAGAATATAATGAATAAAAGAGAATTTATTATTTCCTTAAATAAATATCTTGTTAGTTTCAAATGTATCACTTTTTTATATGTATCACCATATAACATATGTATCACCATTTTAAAAAATCAGGATAAAATGTAAATAATAAAATAATTAAAATTTTATGTAATACCACTTAAAGATTCAGGAATTTAAGTAAGTTACCCTTATTGATGAAGGTCCGATTCTTCCAATAAAATGTATGGACTGATTGGATTATATATGGTGCATGATTATGTAAAATGTAAACTATGTCAGTCTCGACATCTTCTTTTGACAACTTTTAAAATGTGTGAAATTGCTTATCTGCTTCTATTTTGGAGACAGAATAATCCACAATATTTAATCCTTTTTATATATTCAAAAAGACCATGCTTCTCAACACTATTTTTTGGTGTAAGAAAAAAGAAAAACTTTACTGTACAGTGCTTGCATAGGACAAATCTTAATTAAGAAAATTCCTCTTGAGCTACTGTCACTCTCAAGTAATAAACAATACATTTTAATTTATTATTATTATGAGCTTAATATTTATTTATTAAAAAGTTGTGGTAATAGTCGTTGTTTCACATATTTGTGGTGGCTGATAAGAGTGGTGTCTTAAATAAAGAGATGGGAAGAAGATCTTAGGCCTCAACTTCTTCATCTTCACACTCAAGTCTAAATTTTTTCTTTCAATTTGAACCAAGATGAAACAAACAAACACAAATACAATGATAATAAGGCAACAAATAAATCAACCAAACAAAATACGACAAGACAAGAATAAAATCAATCATACAAAATATTAAATTTACGTAAAAAATCTTTCGATGTGAAGAATGAAAAATTACGGGACCAAAACCTCTACTATAATCACCAAGAGTTACAATAATGTCCTCCAAATTGGCGATCAGACAAGTGCCAAATAACGTGAAGTTCAAGTGGGGGTGAATTGAAAAACTTTTTTTGAGTCGACTTATCAATCGTGACAGTCAACTCATCTGCAAGTAGATATACTGAACGAAATAGATTAGACTTCAAACACGTAAACAAACAAATAAATAAGTAAGATAATAACACAGAGATTTATACTAATTCGAAAGACCAATGTGGTGCCTACTTCCAGTCCCTTTGCGTTATAAGGGTTTCCTTAGAGCTTTCAAAGTAGAGTTGGAGTACAGATGTAGTGAACAAGTTCTGAATCTTATTTTGCTATTCAGATCTTATGACACAGCCTCAACTGGTATGACTAAGTTGATTCGATCTTTCTCTTTTGTAACAATTGTAAACTTGAAAGATACAAAACTTTATTGAGACTAAGATTGAGACACACTAAGAATTTTCTGTGAAGTTGTGTGTTGTCTTTGGTCTTCAGTCTTCTATTTTATAGCTATCAGTTGATTCAAATTCTTTTCTCTATAAGGAAAACTCAAGGGATTTCTTCTTAATGAAGGATTTGAATTAATTCCTTGATTAAGGAATTACACCATATGGTACGTCCATTTCAGATATGTCCTTACGTGTGATGCAATCTTCTTTTCTCGAACATAGGCTCACAACCATACATGTCTCTATCAGATATGTACATGTAGAAGGTGTGATCTTCCTTCATTTTGCCCTTCCGTGTGAGATGTTATTTTGATTGATTATCAATTACCTTCCTTGTACTTTGGGATCTAATGAGATCCTTGATTGATGTGATTTCAAATTTGGCGCCTGCTCTTTGTAGACAGGGATCGACTTTCTTGTAAGTGTGGATCAGCCGAGATACTCCTCCATATATGGCTCCTGGAAGATCTTCCATGATATGATTGTATCTTCAGTGTATCCTGCATATATTTATTTATTAGTTTGTCGTTATTAAAATAAATTATGTAAATATGGAGCTAACAATCTCCCTCTTTTTGATAATGACAAATAATAAACATCAGTTGATTTCCCTGTTCTTGTAGTCAACTTGCCCCCCCCCCCACCACCACTTTACTGACTCCTTACCTTTGTTGTCATTGACTTTTGAGTTCATGTAGTCAACTTGCTTCCCCTGACTTAGAGGCTTATCTGATGTTTCATTTTCTCCTCCTTTTGACATAATAAAAAAGAATAAAACCCAAAAGAAAACAACACACAATCAATCAAAAAAAAAATAGGCACACAGTAGATAAGCAATCAATGTATTGTGCGAAAACCAAAAACATGTGGTAGGACGAGTTAAAATATTGGTTATAACCCAAAAAGGGATATGACCCCATTTGAATAAAAGTCATCATCTCAACGCTTGGCCAGAAAGTAGGTAAGAGTATTGTGCATGTTGTGACAGAAACACTCATAGGATTTTTTAGCATTTTTGGAGAAGCTGAACTAGGAACTCTAGACTGATATGTAAAGCTCGTTATTAGAGGAGTTGGTATCGGACTTGATGGATTCTACGCGTGCAAATATTTTGTTGAATAACTTGACATTTTCTTTCTTGAATTCATCAATATCCAGCCGCACTTTACCTACATCAGTACTGGTGTCCTTACCCAATTGCAACAGTTTGGAAGTCGACTCCTAAAGAAGCACCAACCTTTCCTCAATTTCTTTGAGTCAATCCTTAAGCTCATCTAATTCCTTCAATATAGGAAACACAAGGTTAGACACAAACATGCTTACCTTAGCAAGATCCGATTTTGATTTCGCAAAATCCTTCCTGCACCATTCATTGTCC
This sequence comes from Capsicum annuum, assembly GCF_002878395.1. Classification (NCBI taxonomy): domain Eukaryota; kingdom Viridiplantae; phylum Streptophyta; class Magnoliopsida; order Solanales; family Solanaceae; genus Capsicum; species Capsicum annuum. The sequence continues at coordinate 210,058,502 of NC_061122.1, read as the reverse complement.
AACTAGACATAGTCCATGCTGGCAAAGGTCTTGGAGTTATAGGTTGCTGATACTTCCACAATAGGGTATGCAGATAGATCAATAGAGTAATAAAGGAGGATTCTAGTGATCAGTAGTCCATAAGACAGACTGGAGGAGGCATGAGCATCTGCAACACTTTCAAGCATATACTCTTAAAACCAAACAACACAATTTATTTTGTACTTCTTCATTATGCAGTACAGGAAAAATACATCACGACATGTCACGTTGCTAAGAGAGCCCTTTCGAGGAATAAATGTGGTGGCAATAATATGAGACATGATCCGATACTTAAAGCAGAGAGACGAGGTACAAAAGGAGGATAAATTTATGTCTGGGTTAGACACAAAATTTTTTGCTTCCTAGAAGCTAAACTCAAAATTCTCAGGACATGTACCACTCATGAAGGGAATTTACCCTGGAGAACTTAGTGTCGAAGTCCTTTTCAAATAAAAAATCGTCTAAAATAGTTCTTGTTCCAAACACAAGAGTTTCTAATTCACCGCTATCTTGAGAAATGCGAGGATTCACATAGAACATATGCACAGAGTCCTCATAAACTTTCATTCCAAATAGACGAAACACCAGAGATAAATCTTGAAATTTAAAGAAGGAACTTACATTGCAATGAGATTCCTTCAACTGAGAGAGATTGACTATTCGATTGGGCACAACAAAATGATTTTTGAAGGCGACAAACTTCTTCCTTTATGAGGAAGTTCAAAATTTGTGCATGTCCTCTTGGTGGAAGAGATTTCAAAGGGGACGAACGAGGTTTATTGATAGAATAATTTGGGATTGGGGTTGAGCATTTTTAGGAGTAGATAAGTGCAAGAAATGTGAAGAGGCATACTTAGAGGAGCCAGAGAGAAGAACATGATCACGATTGTCAGAGTGGCAATCTGAAGGTGTTTTAGTGAGATTAGCCCTTAATCGGGTTCTAGTCATTTGGGAGAGAAAAGCTTGGAAAAAGTTTAAGAAGATGGAGATGGAGATGGAGATGAAAGGGTAAAGAGATAAAAGGGGTGAGGTGAGGCGACTGGTGAAGTGAAAGGATGGCGGACTTGTTGGGAAAAAAAGGGTAAAGTGGCAGCAATTGAGGAGAGAGAAAAAAAAAGGTGTGAAAGGATGGTTAAAGAGCGATGATGATGCCGAGTTAGAAAAGAAATTTACCAAAAATAAAAATTAATAAAAAAATAGTACAATCAGATGTCATTAATTGATACAAGAATAACCAGAAAAGGCACAAAACATACACCAAAATAGTCCACAAGTTCTAGGAACCGAGAACCCCTTTGATGACCACACTCGGATTCACTAACAAGAACAACAATACACGAGATAAGGGTGTGTTTCAACACCTAAACATCCACCCAAACTAGATTTAACAACAACAATATGAAGACAAGATGAACCGCAACAATGTGGTAACAATAACACACCTCACAGGTTACATTAACAAGAACAAAAAACAATGATTACAACAAAACAAAGAATAGATAGATAGACTACATGAAGATGTAATCTTAAGAACCTAAGAGCCTATTCCACTCTTGGACCCTTAACACTACATACAAAAGAGCCTATTCCACTCTTGGACCCTTAACACTACATACAAAAGAGCTTATTCCACTCTTGGATCCTTAACACTACATACAAAAATTCACTTATATCTTACATTGGCACAAGAGGGACCTCGATCTCCCAAGAATCTAACGTTTCCAAGATTGAATCCAACACGAGTGATTCCACACTCAAATTGAAACCTAGATACAATTTCAGCTAATGAGGGCCTTTCTCTCAGGAGAAATATTTCTAAGTGTTTCACTTTTATATTCATCAAAATCTAACTAATTAAACCCTAAATTGTTCTTTATATAGCTATTACAAAGTGGAAGCTAAAATGTCCAAAATGCCCTTTAAGAACTAGGAACCCTTCAAGTGTATTTAGGGGCTGCCTCGTTGTGTTCCAAGGCTCCCCTTTACACTTCAAGTGTGAGATTAGGGTTGGTTTGATGTGTTTTAATTCCTTCACTCGCACACTCCAAGTCTCGGGCTCATCACACTCTCACATACGTCCATCTTCGTGGTCGTACTTGTATCATCCTCCCCTTCATAAAAAGGATTCGACCTCAAATACATGCCTTGCAAAATCAAAGAAAGACAAACAACCACACTTCCTCATGACATGAGGGTTAGGGTTAGCAAAAATAAACAATAATGGTATGTACCTAAAACACTCAAAACAGTCCACACCAAAAAAAAAACCGAGGACCTTTTGAGTTCAAGTCTTGACATGCCAATGCAGTTCATATTTGACATATAACCAAGATTCCTTAGTGTTAAACATTATGAATCCATTGACAAATTTACCAATGACTTGGCTATGATAAGCATAAAAAAGAAATGCACCTAAGCCGAGAGTAAATCTTTCGCACCCTAAGATGGCACTGGGATCAAATGGGAAGAGAGGCTATAGACACGATTCTAGACAACACTCTCATTTCCCATAGCCTTTACCACAACTACAGGACCTACTTTCTACATTGGCATACATATCACCACAAGCAAAGAGAGAGTAGAAAAGAGTGGCACTCAAGTTTACTTATACTACGGCGTCCTCGACAAATCCACAGAAAGAAGAATAAGAAGTCATTTTTGAGACTACATATTCCTTGCCCGTGAGAGTACTCTCATCTTCCAAGAAGAGATTTCCACCTTGAGGAGGAATGTTGTCACACCATAGTGGGTTGGTATATAGGCTATAGCCTCCAAGACAAGCTATGCCATCAACTTCACTCACACCACTAGATTCCTTAGGAGTGATTAAACTATCTTCAAACAAGACATTGTACCTAAAAAGAGAAAGATCTACCCCGAGGACAGATTTGGGATAAGCAATCTTACTCTCTATAAGTTCACTAACAAGTTTCAAAGATGTTTCACTTATATGATCATCCCGATGAGCCAAACAAATATTAGCATCTACACCACAAGACAAGCTCACAGGTTCACTCCTATTTTCTTGACCAGTATCTTTAAATTCTTCACTACTTGAGATTCATTAATCATATCATACATATTCTCAAGTGGTGGGCAAGTTTTACACACAAGTTGGTCAACAAAACTTTCATACGATGATGTACTTTCATTCAACACAATAGCTTTAATACTAGGTGGACACAAATCGATCTTACTAGAAGAGTCGATTCGGTCATCTATAGGATCAACTAGTGTATCCACTTACACAACATGTACATCATCCTCAAGTGGTAAGGAATCAATATACTCATATGTAGGTAAAATACTACTCATACGTAACAGCTTATTAGCCATATGATCATCATTCACATACACCAAAGTGTAAGAGTTAGCTATTTTACCTTGACGTTCATGAGTATGTTCGTCTTTACCTCGGTTTGAAAGTCCTTCACAAACTTGGACAGCAACTTCCTTTGGGAAGCTCTCATTGTAAGGTGTTTGGTCAATTAGATTTTGAGGGAAGAGTTTGGGTGACAATTGGAGTATAATTTCAACGTGCCGTTTCATATCTTCAAGATTGTCATCGATGAGATCAAACGTGGTATTGAATATGGGCAGCCATGGTACCTAACAAAAGACGACAACAAACAAAGGAAAATAACTAGTTAGTTCAAAAAGAACCTCACCACACTCTCACTCTCAGGTTTACCTCACACTTGGTTTCACAAGTGTTGAAAGTCAGCTTGTACTTCGCGAGTGATTGAGGGTCGAGTCAACTCTTGTCTGGAATAGATTTTTATTTGAGTTGACTCAAAAAAAAATTATTTACAGACTTGAACCATCAAGATACAACGAAGTCACAAAAGAGAAAAGCACACAACAAACGCTTAACACGAATGAACGAACACAAAGACTGACTAACAATCTAGTAGATGAGTACTAGTTTGCCAATAAGTATTGGAACCAATAAAATTGAAACTAAGGAATAACAAACGGAAACTACGGAATCTGAAATTTGAGCTAAAATTTGATGCGTGAACAGTAACTTGATGATGTGGCAACCACGTATTGGTTGCGGTCTTTCTAACGAATTGTTATTCTCAAATGTTCACGTCTTGGTCAAAAATTTAATTTGGATTGGTAGAATTTTGTTTTAGGAGAGAAAAAATAAGTCTTAGAGCCTTTTTCAATTTTTAAGACTTGACTTTTTCTTGTACTTCTCCTTAAAACATGGATCCTTAAATCATGGAAAAGTGTTGGAAAGTGGTTCAGACTTGATTGATAAGTCTTGGTTGGTTGTAGTGTCTTTCAAGACTAACAAATAATACACCCTTTTCTTTCAACATTTTGGATTTAGCATTCTCTTTATCTTCAACAATATATGAAGGTGGTGATGAACATCAAGAATAAAAACAACAACACCAAGAACTAAAACAATAATATCCAAGAACACCGACAATTTTTCACACGGCCAACCCCACAACAACAATGTCTCACACGGCCAAGACTACAACACTTCAACAAAATATTCTTAGGACACCAATTTATAACAACATTCACTTCCAAGCTTAAGAACAACAACTTTAACGTCCACAACAATCAATAATGTCACCAATACACGGCCAAAGGTGAAGCCACAACAACAATTCCAACACAATCGACCAAGTATATTCACAGTAACAAGATCAACATTTCAAGCTCAAATTTAGATTTAGACTCAAAAGTGTTAGAGATGAAGAAAACTAACACTAGAAACAACAAAACAAGTAAAAATCTCGGCCAAGACACAACAATAACATAATTTCGGCCAAGAACACAAACACAGACAGATTTGTTTTTTTTTAATTTTTTTTAATTTTTCTAACAAGCAAGCCCAAGATTGATCTTGTAAGAACAAGATTTGATACTAAATGATACAAGAAAACAACAAAAGGCACAAAACATACACCAAAATAGTCCACAAGTTCTGGGAACCGAGGACCCCTTTGATGATCACACTCGAATTCACAAACAAGAACAACAATACATGAGATAAGGGTGTGTTTCAACATCTAAACAGCCACCCAAACTAGATTTAACAACAAAAATATGAAGACAAGATGAATAACAACAATGTGGTAACAATAACATACCTCATGGGTTACATTAACAAGAACAAGAAACAACGATTATAACAAAACAAAGGATAGATAGATAGATAGATAGACTACATGAAGATGTAATCTTAAGAACCCAAGAGCCTATTCCACTCTTGGACCCTTAACACTACACACAATATTTCACCTATATCTTACGTTGGCATAAGATGGACCTCGATCTCCCAAGCATACAACATTTCCGAGCTTGAATCCAACATGAGTGATTCCACACTCAAGTTGAAACCTAGTTACAATTTCGGCCAATGAGGGCCTTTCTCTCAAGAGAAATATTTCTAAGTGTTACACTTTCATATTCATCAAAATCTAACTAATGAAACCCTAAAGTGTTCTTTATATAGCTATTACAAAATAGAAGCTAAAATGTCCAAAATGCCCTTTAAGAACTAGGAACCCTTCAAGTGTATTTAGGGGCTGCCTCCTTGTGTTCCAAGGCTCCCCTTTACACTTCAAGTGTGAGATTAAGGTTGGTTTGATGTGTTTTAATTCCTTCACTCGCACACTTCAAGTCTCGGGCTCATCATACTCTCACATGCATCCATCTTCGTGGTCGTACTTGTATCATTAATGTAGGTAATATCAAGCCTTTTTCTTAAGGAACAAAATCTTTCTTCTAACAAGGGTTTTGTAAAAATATCAGCCAATTGATTTTCAGAATCAACAAATTTTAGAGAAAAATCTCTATTTTCTACATGATCTTGAATAAAATGATATTTAATGTCTATATGCTTAGTTCTAGAATCATGCACAATATATTTTGATAAACTAATTGCATTGGTGGTGTAACACATTATAGGCACATATTCAAAAGACAAACTAAAATCTAGTAATTGATAATAATCTATAAAATTTGGGTACCACAACTTCCAACGGCTATGTATTCAACTTTAGTAGTTGATAGAGCAACTGAAGTTTGTTTCTTGCTATGCTATGAAATTTGGGCGTCACCAAGAATCTGGCATATTCCACTAGTGTTTTTTCTATCACTCTTAACACCTACAAAATTAGTGATAAAACCCTTTGTGGTTGCTCCGCACAGTAAGGACCAGGTCCCTCAGAATCAATCACAGGCAATCAAACAATAAAGTGAAAGAAAACTAAAGACAATACAAAAAGAGTAAAAGACACAAGAAGTTTTACGTGGAAACCCAGGATGGCAAAAACCATGTCTTACCCTCACAAGCACCAATGAAATCCACTATAATCAACCTCCTAATTACAGTCTAGATCTTATCCTAACTCTAGGCTCCTTACGCTAGCAGCAACTCTACCACCAGCTCATCTTGATAACTCTGCTGAAGACTTTCTCTACACTTCTAATCAGTCTCAAGCTTAGGAAACTCTACCTAAGCAGCACTCTCAACAAGAAAACAAGATAGTACTCTTATAGCTTTGCGTAATTCTTTTACAAATTAACACTCAAAAACACTCACTCACTCTTTAAGCAAAGTACAAAGTTAAGAACATGAGCAATGCTTGAGTAATCTTGAAATGGAGTTTTTGCTACCTCACTTCTCTCTGTTTAGAATTGGCAAAACCTGGTTGTTGAAGAGGCATCTCTTTCTTTTTATAGTTGTGTGATGATTAGGGATGGAATATCATTGGACAAGTTATCCAATTCGGTACAAAATAACATCTGCAAGTTTGTTACACAAGTGGAAAAAATTGTGCAAATACCGTGTGTCAGCTGTACAGTACTTTGCACATCCAAGGACCTGGTCCCTTACAGTTTGTTTAGTTGTTCATCATCAAAACTACATATAGCAATCAACATTTGAATACCCAATTAAACCAAAATATGAGGAACGCGGGTACCATAGTCTAATATTTTGTGTCTCTATGAGGTATCAAATAATTCTTTTGATGGTAGTCAGATGAGACTCTTTGAGAGCCGACTAGAACCTTGCACACTTACACATGCTGAACATAATATCTAGTCGACTTGTGGTCAAGTAAAGGAGCGATCCAATCATTCCTCTATATGTTTTTTAATCAATATCTTTTCCAAATGTGTCTGAGTCAAGATTTGTGAAGGGACTCATTGGAGTTCCATATGCCTTTCCTTTTTCCATACCAGAGTTTTTGATGAGTTCCTTGGTATATTTGGCTTGACTTATAAATGTATTTATGGAAGTTTGCTTGATTTGTAATCCTAAAAAAATGTGAGTTCTCCCATGAGACTCATTTTAAATTCTTCTGCCATTAGATTTGCAAAATTCTCACACAAGGAAATGTTAAGGCTACCAAAGATAATATCATCAAAATAAATTTGCACAATGAGTATATTAGAGTCTAGTTTCTGAGTGAAAAGAGTAGTATCAGTTTTACCTTTTTGAAAATTATTATTTAACGGGATAGTACTCAATCTCTCGTACCAAGTTTTTGGAATTTGTTTGAGATCGTAGAGTGCTTGTGATAGTTTGAAAATATGGTTTGGATAGGATAGATTTTTTAAATTTGGAGGTTGTTTTACATAAACTTACTCATGAATAAACCCATTTATAAAAGGAATCTTAACGTCCATTTGATATAATTTAAGGATTTGAAGGCAGCAAAAGCTAATAAAATTTTAATCGACTCAAACCTCGCTACAGGAGCAAAGGTTTCGTCTTAATCAATACCTTTCTATTGGTAATAGAATTGAGCTATAAGTCTGGCCTTATTCCTGAAAACCTTACCTTCTTTGTTCAATTTGTTCTTATAGACCCATCTGGTTCTAACGACTGAGCAGTTCTTAGATCTTTCAACTAGGTTCCAGACTTGATTTCGTTCAAACTATTCTAATTTTTCCTTCATGGCCTCAATTCAAGACTCGTATTTGAGGGCCTCATCAACCTTCTTAGTCTCAATTTGAGATATAAGAACAACAGGCGCCTGTTTTCTTAATGAAGTTCTTGTCTACATCTTGTCATCTGGGTTTCCAATGATAAATTTATTTGGAAAGCTTGCATTGTGTTTCCATTTTCTTAGAACATTTGTTTTTATTGTTTCATCAGTGGGAGTCGACTCTGGATGGACTGTAGTCGACTCAACAATTGATGGTTCAGGAGTTATATCTATTTTGTCTCCTGGCTGTAGATCTTTTACCTGCTCTACATCAAAACTCAAGCTCATAGGAGAGTGATTAGTTTTATCAAATATAAAATGCATAGATTCTTCAACACATAAAGTCCGTTTATTATACGCTCTGTAAGCGCGACTAGTGGGAGAATATACAAGAAAAATACCTTGATCATTTTGTGGATTCAAACTTCCTTAAGTTATTCTTACCATTGTTGTGGATAAAGCATTTGCATCCAAAAGGATGAAAATAATTCATATTAGATTTTTTCCCTTTCGACAATTCATAGGGAGTTTTCTTTAGAATTAGTCTGATGAGACATCTGTTGATAATATGATATGTTGTGCTTACTGCCTCTGCCCCAAATTGATCTGGTAGATTATTTTTCAGGAGCATGGTTCTTGTGATCTTTTGAAGAGATCTGTTCTTTCGTTCCACCACACCATTTTGTTAGGGAGATCAAGAAGAAAAAAAGTTTTGTGAGTATCCATTTTGAGCACAGTTTTCTTTGAAAGCTTTGTTTTAGAATTCTCTACCATGATCACTATGAACATAAGTTATAAAATGCCCTGCTTCGCGTTGTACTCTTCTACAAAATATCTCAAAATTAGTAAATACTTTATGCTTGTGAGAAAGAAACATTACCCAAGTAAAATGAGAATAATCATCAACAATAACAAATACTAATCTTTTTTCACCAATACTTGCGATCTTGGTGGGGCCAAACAAATCTATGTGGATAGTTTGAAGAGGTTTGGAGGTAGTGACAATAACTTCAACGTCAAATGATGTCTGAGTCTGTTCACTAAGTTGACAAGCATCACAGATATGATCCTTCTCAAACTTTATCTTTGGCACGCCTTTCACCAGTTCAAGTCTAGAGAGTTCTTCAATGGCATGCCCAATTTTTTTGTGCCACAATCATATATCATTGATTTACATAGCGATACAAATTAGAGTGGAAAAATCAGGATTATTAAGAATGTAAATATTATCAACATATTTACTGATAAGAGAAATTCTTCTCTTTTCATGTTTTATGGAGCAATGCTCAGTTTTGAAGGATACTCTAAATCCTGCATCACATAGTTGACTGATACTTAGCAGGTTGTGTTTGAGTCCATCCACGAGATATACTCTAATAATTTTGCAGGAGGAGTATAGCTTCACTGTGTTGATTCCAATGATGTCACCTTTGGCGTTATCACCAAATATGACTGATCCTTCTTCTATTTTCTTTAAAGAATAAAAATTTTCTTTCTTTTTAGTAATGTGTATGGAACATCCATTGTCGATGACCTACATTATTTCCTATAGCTTTTGAGAATATGTTCCTCACTTGGTTCATTTTTGCCATAAAGCACATGTTGACCGCTTTTGTCTCTTCTTCAGTTTCATCTCCATCACTCTATGCCCCAAAATTTTTGTTTTTTTGGATGATCTTCTTCTCAATTTTATACAATTCTATTTAATGTTTCCCAAATTTCCACAGTAATAACAATGATCATCATTCTTTGTGAATTCATTATTCTTTAATCCTTGTGGTCTTTGCTGCCTTTGTTTTAAGATTTGCCTTACTCTGCAATTTATGAGGGTCATTCCTTCATTGTTGTCTTCTTCTAGGGATTCCTCTTCTCTGGTTGTTACGACATTGAAGACCATAGGTTTTTCCTTTCTTCCTTGTTGTACATGTTAATATGATTTTGTTCATAGGCATTGAGGTTACCTCTTAATTTATCATAGGCCATATTGTGAAGATCCCCATCTTCTAGAATGACGACTTTAGTTTTCCATGCTTTTAGGAGACTTCTTACAAGCTTTTGGACTTGTAGACTTTATGGATAAATCATTTCCAAGGACTTTAATTTTCATATAATTTTACGGAATCGAGCAAACATCGATTCCACGCTTTCATTCTCTTCCATTTTGAAGAGCTCGTACTCATTGATCAGAGCACTTATTCTCGCCTTTTTGACTTTGGTTGTTCCTTCAAAGGTTACTTCTAATTTTTTTCATATTTTCTTTGAGTGTTCACAGGTTGATATCTAGTTATATTCTGCTCTGCTAACTACATAATAGAGTAAACTTATAGCCCTTGCGTTAGTTTAAATTACCTCTTGTTGTTCCTTGGTGACTTTGAAGTTTTCAAAGCCATCCACTTTAACATAACTTGATTCTTTGTATTTCTATTTTTCTTTTATTTCTGGAATGGTCTTTGGTCCCTTCTTAATGACAACTCAGGCTTGTAAGTTATTTGACTGAATGAAAATTTTGAATTTGTTCTTCCAATGAGATGTTGTCCATTGAAGTATGTTGGTCTTTTAGACGAATGACCATCTTGAAGGAGAGCTCCTGGAATCTGTTAGATTACCATTAAATCTTAGCTCACGTACGGTTAAGCAACACTGTTAGTGACACCTACTTTGATACCAATTGAAATTCACGTTGGAGGGGGGTGAATTGAAAATTTTTTCTTGAGTCAACTGATCAATCATAAAAGTTGACTTACCTGCAAGTAGATATACTGAATGAAATAAATTAGACTTCAAATGCATAAGCAAATAAATAGATAAGTAAGATAATAACAAAGAGATTTATACTGGTTCGAAACACCAATATGGTGCCTACTTCCAGTCCCCTTGGGTTACACGGGTTTCCATAGAGTTTTCAAAGTAGAGTAGGGAATACAGATGTAGTGAACAAGTTCTAAATCTTATTTTGATATTCAGATCTTGTGACACAACCTCAACTAGGAGGATTAAGTTAACTCGATCTTTCTCTTTTGTAACAATTGTAAACTTAAAAGATACAAAGTTTTATTGAGTCTAAGATTGAGACACACTAAGAGTTTCTTGTGAAGTTGTGTGTTGTCTTTGGTCTTCAGTCTTCTATTTTATAGCCATGAGTTGATTTAACTTCTTTGCTCTATAAGAAAAATCTAAGGGATTTCTTTTCAATCAAGGATTTGAATTTTTTCCTTGATTGAGGAATTACACCATATGGTACGTTCATATCAAATATGTCCGTAAGTGTAATGCAATAAAACATAGGCTCACAACCATATATGTCTATATAGAGGGTGTGATCTTTCTCCTTTTGCCCTTTCGTATGAGATGTTTTTGTGATTGATTATCAATAATCTTTATTGTACTTTGGGATCAAATGATATATTTAATTGATGTTATTTCAAATTTGACGCCTTCTCCTTGTAAAAGGGATCAACTTCCTTGTAAGTGTGGATCAACCAAGTTACTCCTCCATATATGGCTCTTGGAATGTCTTCAATGTGACTGTATCTTGAGTGTATCTTGCATATATTTGTTTATTAGTTTGTCATTATTAAAATATATTATGTAAATGTGGGGCTAACATAACAAGCAATAATACATAAACCACAACACCAAAACTAGAGAAATAAAGAAGGAAAAGCATAAAAAATGCAGCTATTGTGGATGAAAGAAAAACTGAAGCTTCAAAGCACCAAATCCAACTCTGTTATTTCCTAATCAAAGATTGAGATGAAGGGAACAAGCTATCCAAAAATTATATCAATCAGACAAGAAATAAAATGGGAATTGCGATTTGATGTTTGCTATTTAGGACTGAAATTTAGGTAAAAATCTGCTCTATTTTTCTCTCTATGTCTGCTGAAAAACTCTGGTAAAATAAGACCTAAAAAATTATATATATATATGCCCTATAGTAATGGGCCTATGGACAAAAGTGATTTGGTTCAAATTGGGTTTTATTTATCTACATAGGAAGAAAAAAAACTCATAACCCGACAGAATAATCTTGGACGATTTCTGTAGGCTAAATTGAACTCATTACTTTTAGCTCCAAGGTGAACTGAGCTTAATTTTTTCCTGTCAGTTCAAACCTAGTATTTACGATACAAAATTAAGATAGATATATATGTGTGTGAAATTACAAAAAAAATAATAATTTAAACTAATTTTGAATCCTTAATTTTAAAGGTAGAAGGAGTTCTTGCAAAAAAAAAAAATAGAAGTTGAAATCATTGAGTTTAAATTTTGAATTCGTCTCTAATCTGGCTCAAACAATACATAACTATAAACAAAAATATTTGAAATATATGCACATAATAAGATCAGATTGATTCCGAATGCACTGACTCTAGATTTTAAGTTCACTTTACTGTCAATTAATTAGTACTCTTACATATAGCTAATTAATATTATGATGAATTAGGTGGTTTATTATTGCAAAACAACTTTCTAGAAGAATTGATAATAAGAATTATTGGAACACCAAGTTAAAGAAGAAATTATTAAACAATGCAAAAATCATAAAGGGAAAAGCTAAAAACAAGAATTAACAAGATTAGTAAGAAATAAAATGATCATCTCCAATATGGTTTCTGATGCTCACAACAATATTATAAATACAAACTCTAGTTAGCCTTATAAGCTTCCTACTTTGCAACCAGTTATACCATGCTCAAATCAAGAGACTCATGTCAATAACGACCACACATCGATCAGAAAGTTGCTGATGAAGCTTGGAGAAAAATTCTCAGATGATGATAATGATGGAGTAACACATCCTCAATATGATCCTCCTATGTATAATTCTTATTTGATGCATCCAATATGTTACAGTTCTATCAATTTGATGGGTTCTAGTCCAATGAAAGTCATAAATATGACAAATTAGTACAACATGAATGGGAAAACATTCTATTAGGCTGACACACAGACTGATACTAAGAGACAAAAGCTAGAGCTGAGAATGGGATCAGATACTTCAGTAGTCCTGGCCATAAATGATGAATGCAATTTTGAACATATGATGTAAAATACTATCAATTCAAAAAATTTAGATGGTATTTAAATGTGATATGAGGATATGTTTAGTAAGAAACATGTCACTACTTTAGGAGGCCATAAGCTTGGATTGGGAAGATATGAATAATTTGGTGTTTCCAATTCCTCCACTAGCTAGTTGTTTCAAACAATGAAGGTCATCAACAATTGAAATTTATTTGATGCAAAAGGGTTCACTTAATGAGTTAAGTAAACTGGGGATGGATAATATTTTTGTAAATTTCATTTGATATTGTAAATTTCTTGTAGAATAGAAGTTGGGTGATTGTGTTTTAGCTTTTGGAAACATTGCGATGTATCAATTTTTTTGGCAACGAATGTAAAAATTACCATTAAAACAAACAAGAACTTACAAACTAAAGGCACCTAATCTCATAACCCCTTTCTAGGGAGGTTTCTATGATCAATAGGCCCCCGAGAACTCGAACACTCTACTTACAAAAATTTCTGCCAAAAAACTCTACTTCTAATATCTCTCTTTGTATGTTGAAAATGCTCTAATTCTATCTATAATCTCACTAGTAATTTGCCCTACTATATCTGTACTTTGTAGTTGTACACCTCTAATCTGTCTCCAATTCGAGCTTTCCAAACATAATACATAGTTGCACCTTATAGAGATGCAACTACTTATTTCTTAAACATCCTCTAGTGCTTTTTGTTGACAAGTATCAAAGTATTTTTCAAGTTTGCAGCTGGCAAATTAATATTTGACCACCATTTTACTCCAACTCTCACTGATTTAGCGAAATTACAATCAATAAATAGGTGTCTGCTAGTTTCCACACATGATTGTTGACATAGGCATCAATGAACATCGTCTAAATGCATATGCAGATACTCCAATCTAGCCTTTGTAAGCAATCTATCATGCATTGCAATCCACATAATAGATCTTTGGTAATGATACACTATTCCATACTAATTCAGCTTCATCCAACTTAGCATGCTCTCTAACTAATGAAGATAGCCCTTAGTAATTGAATATTTACTATTAGCTATCCGAATGAACTGATGTTGTGTGTACCAGTATGATATTGTATCTTTCAAAGAGTTTAATTTCCTCCAGTATCAGCTACTATCAGGTACTAATATATGATTCCAGATAGTATCTCCTTAAAAATAGAGTTCATCTACCCATTTTAGTCATAATGATTCTTTGTTCAAAGCAAGTTGATATGGTAACTTCCCTACTAATGCCAAGTTCCACCATTCACACCCTTTAATGTTTAAACCACCCTATTTTTTGGGTATATATACTTTCTCATAAGATATCAATGGAGTTCTTCTCTTTTTCTCCATACCCCCCACAAATAATCTCTACGATGCTTGTCAACCTCTTTCATAACTCCTTGAGGTAGAATAAACATTGAACCCTAAAAATTATAGATGGAAAATAGGACAACCATCAGTACCTGCAGTCTTCCATCATATGAGAGTTATTTAGCATAAGTAGCCTTGATCCTACTAGTGATCTTTTCCACGAGCACATAACATTCAGTCTTGTTTCACCTTTTTGAAGAAAAAGGTAGCCCTAAATATCTTATTGAAAAAGAGCCTAAAGAGAAACCAGTAACATCCATTAATTGTTGCTTCATATGTTCATTCATCCCTGCTAAAAACAATCTATACTTCTCTGTGTTTGCAATAAGACCAGAGATTGTACTAAAATGAGCAAGTGTTTCTTGAATTCTGATAACAGATTTCCTATCCCCCTTGCAAAAAATCATTAGATCATCAGCAAATATAAGGTGTATCAATCCAAGTCCTTGGCACATAGGATGGAACTAAAAATCAGGTAACTAACTCATGTTGTTCAACAATCTACAAAAATATTCCATTACCAACACAAAGAGTAATGGAGAGATAGAATCGATCACCTTGCCTCAACCCCTCTTTACCTTCAAAAAATACCATATCCTTCACCATTAAGCTTGATAGTGAATTTAAGTGTAGAAACACAGGTCATAAGTAGTTCAGTGAACATAGTTGAATTTAGGTGTAGAAACACAGGTCATAAGTAGTTCAGTGAACTTAGTTGCAAACCTTTCAAGTACTTCCTTCAGAAAACTCCAACTCACCATATCATATACTTTTTTTAGGTCAATCTTTATTAAGAACCTAGGAGAGGTTTTTTTCCTACTTTAGTGTCTCAACAAATCATGATAGATTAGTATGTTGTGAGTCATAGATCTTTCTTGAACAAAGGTTTCTTGGTTATCTGCCACTAAGTAGTTCACTTCTTTCTTTAATCTAGAACATAGTTGTTTAGAGATGCACTTATAAATAACATTACAACATGCAATTGGTCTAAACTGACTTGCCAGTTCAGGGTATTCGGCCTTTGGAATGAGAGCAATAATTATAACATTCAACTGTTCAAGCAATATACCATTCTGGAAAAATTCAAGAACTACAACAGTAATATCATTCCCAACTACATCTATGAATCTTTAAGAAACCACTCCCATAGCCATCTGTACCAGGGTTTTAGAGCTTATCTATTTTAAACATTGCATATTTGACATCACCTTTTGTCAATGGTATTAATAGTTTCAATTAATGATCCACCTCAAGTAAAGGCCCACTTCGCAGTATAAAATATTTACCTTTCACTCTTGTGCCTGATTCTTGTCCCAGCAACTCCTGATAATAAGCCATAAAAATCTATGCAATTCTATCTAGATCAGTATGCCAATTTTTTTTTGCATCTCTAAGTTGAGTGGTTGCTTTTTTAAACCTTTAATGTTTGATTATTGAAAAGAAATATCTAGAATTATCATCACCAAGCCTTAACCAAAACACCTTACTATGCTGTTGAAGTTGCAGTTTGGCCAAATAAGAAAGCTGCTTAAACTATGATTAAAATTCTTTCTCATACCTTTAAAACTCCATGCTAAGTGGTGTTGGTTGTAGTTGTCTCTAAGCCTGAGCCAACTTTTCTCTACTCAGGTGTACCTCCTTAACTAGGTTGTTAAGTGGTTGTGCATACATCCTTTTTAGATATCTCTTTAAATGCTTCAATTTTGTCACTACCTGTAACATTGTGCAGCCATGAGTTATTTAGTTCCATCCAGTTTTGACCACTTCTTTGAATTGTGGATTCTGCCCCCAAGCATTATAGTACAAGAAAGATCTTTGTTTCTTCTTCCTGTCCTCAGATAACATCACCTTAATAGGGCAGTGATACCTTATACCCTTTGGCAAAATAATTGATTTACTAGTAGACATATGATTTAACCACTCCACATTTATCAAAGACAAATCAATTCTAGAATAGATTCTCTCCACACTCCCTTTTTCACTCTAGGTGTATTGACTCCCTTGATGTGGAAGTTCTAGCAAGCCACACTTCTCTACACAAGTAGCAAAGTCTACAATCTTTGTTCAGAAAATAGAACTACCTCCAGCTTGTCTTCTAAATGTAGTATATAATTAAAATCCCCTAGTACTAACCATGGTGTTGTATTAGAGTAGTGTATGGTCTGCAAAGTTAACAACAAGTCCCTCATTTCCATTTTTACATTAAAAGCATAAACATAAGTCAAAATAAATGCTAGCTTCTGAGGTATAGATTCAACCTCACAGGTAATAGTCTGAGCTGACAGGTGTACAGGTATCACCTGATTATATTCTGGTCTCCAAAATATCATGATTCTACTATTATAATGATGATCTAGATTGTGAATACTATGCCAACCTCCGAAAAATTTTTCAGCAACCTGAGAAGCTTTGTTCCTCTATATTTTTGTTTCTGGTAGGCCAACAAGACTAATATTTTCAACATTACAAAGGAGTTGAACCTTCTTTTGCTTATTAGGCTCGTTCAGGCCACGTACATTCCAACTTAGGATACTAGTCATTCTCAACAATGGGAATGGAGTTGCTCTCCTCATTTACTACGTTACCTAATGTTGTGTACCTATTTTGGCTGGCACTCTTCCTTGGAGTGACCCAAAACTCAGTTCCTATTTACTTTTGATGGGTTACTCCTGTCTTTTGAATCTGACTCGGCCCCTCTCTTGGCTGCACAACCCCAGAGTTTTGTACTCTTGTTGGGCTGACCTACTGCATTACTTCTCCTGTTGCACCTGTTTTGCAACAATTTATTCAGGTTTCACTATATTTGTCTCACCACTAGTACTGGCTTTCTCTTTAGTTTTCTTCTTCTTCCTGTAAACATCCTCCAAGTGTCCATAATTTTTTACAGTATGTGCACAGAGTCAGCCTCCACTCATAGGTCACCTTTTGCTCTATTAACTTTCCCTTTTCATTTTTGAATGAGATCATCTCTGGCAGCATTGCATCCATGCCAACCTCCACCATAAGTCGTACAAAATTTAGATCAGTTTTCTTCTCTGTATTCTAATCAACCATTAGCATCTTCCCAACTAAAATTTCAAGTTTTCTTAGTCTTTTAGGACTCTAATGCTTGAAGTCTAGTTCGGAAAATTTAATCCAGATGGGAACAATATGTAACTCCTCCTAGAGAAATCTATGTTCGGACTCCACGCCTTAACTATGAAGGGTTTACTATCAAAATAATAGATTCCCACTTGAATAACCTCATTTTTCCCTACTTCTGTATCAAACTCACAAGGATAATTCCATTTTTCGACATCACAATCCTATTCAGTCCATGCTTGGCCCAAATTCTTTGTATGAACTCTTTTATAGCTTCAAACGGGGGGTGCGAACCCAACACATAACACACAATAGAATTTATCCAGTATTCCACCTCTGTACTTATGTCCTCGATACCAATTTCAGCGAACGATGCGTCACCTTATATGGTCGGAGATATGTATTCAAGCTTAAACTCAACATTAACTACCATCCCAATATTAAAATTATCCCAAATTGATTTCGTCATAATCGGAGCTTCCATCTCTTCCACTTCATCTGCCCAAGATAACTTGCTAGTACCAACAGAGTTCAATTTGGTAGTAGAATTTGAACTTGCAATCTCCTCCTAATATTTTTGCACCTCCTGTTGTTGACGGGTTTTCGCCAGCTTTAATCCCCTTCAATTTGCCGTCAGTTGACCTAGAATTCATCGATGATTCTTCAATTGCAGTTTTCCCCTTCAAATTTGGCAGCGGAGTTACTGTTTCATTGATTTGGGTCCTAATCAGAGTGGATCTAGTGTTATTCCTTCCTTGCTGAGTTGCAGTGCGACTAGCTTGCGCTTCTCGTGCCATTATTGCCTTCAAAGATGAAACTCGAGCTCTCCTTCCCATGGTGGGCGCATGTTAAGCTAACGTGCAGCGAGAGAGATAAAAAAGTTCTTATAGCTAGATCATGGTAAAACTTTAATCAAATGGAATTAAATGACACGTATAAGGTATCACGAATGAAATAAAAATATGAAATGAATAAACTATTAAAGTTTACATAAGAGTTTGAAATTTTAGAATCTCAAGCTCGAGAATGTCGAGCCAAAATTTCAAATTAGGGCAGTTCCTCTCTGAAAGATGCCAATCAAAACGGATGGGCCTGAAACTTGCTTGCACATATAATATACATGTCTAATAAAACAATGTTTGTTTCTAATTCAGTCCAGAAGTTTGAAGTTGATTCTGAAGCAGTTAAGTTTGTTAGAAATTATGTACTTCGACTATACATAGCTCTATTGTCGCTCCCCAAATCGGCTATTTGTGCATGGCTCCGTGAGGAGATCTCTTAAAACATAACCCTTTATTAATTATTACAATAATAGTTTGTCTAATCTAATGTTTTAAAATCACTACTAATTTCTTATACATTGCAAACGATCTTAATTTCTACAAATAGAGCACAACTTTAGCTAATGAAAACTTTGCTGACATCATTAACCAAAGTTCACTTAATTTCAATAATCCAATCCCTCTTGTCCTCAATAATACCTTTTTGAATTGCTGTTAATCTCGAGTTTAATTGCTCACTTATTGATTCTGAGCTTACCTTGTAGTCAATCCTGCAAATTCACATCACAAATCCTAATTAGATAGATAATTTAACTAATAGAGGCAATTTAAAGATGAATTAAAAATGAAGCAAGGTCATAAAAGTTCAAGATTAGAATTTGTTGAACATGTCCTAGAACTCGGACAAGAGCCAGAGGATCTAAGGGCTTCATCAAAATATCTTTTATCAAAAAATTATATTTATTATATTATAAAAAAAATTGTGAAAATTCTACCTTCGACATGTTGAATACCGAACATCTCAGGATCGAACACCGACACTTGAGAAAATTACTAAATTGAGACCTCAAGAAAATAAACAAGAAAAGATGTTATAGAGAAAAAAGAGAAGTAAGCAATAGATAAGCTTGTATTGCTTGGTATATCTTACACAATGAACTTAAAGCCTATTTATAGGCAAATGACTACACAATTATATGGACACACATTTTCTACGTGTACCATATATTTACACCACACATTTATTTTATTATTATATCAACTACCACTTGCACGTTGGCCCCCATTATTTGTTGGGTTTGTATTTTTAACACTCCCCCTCAAACCCAACTTCCATTTTAGTCTTCATTCCTAGTTGATAAGAGAAGCTATCGAGCTTGTTGCCGCTCAAGCCTTTTGTGAACAGATCTGCAACTTGATCTTCTGTTTTGACCTACACCATTTGTATTTCTTCTTTAAGAACCTTTTCACGGATAAAATGGTAATGCACCTCCATGTGTTTGGTCCTTGCGTGGAGCACCGGATTCTCCGCTAAACGTATTGCCGATTGGTTATCGCAATACAAAGGAATTGCATACTCCACTGGTTGATGCAAATCTTTCAAAAGTTGGGTAAGCCAAGTACATTCTAGAGTTGTCATCGCCGTTGCTCGGTACTCTGCTTCTGTTGTTGACAACGAGACAGTTGGTTGCCTTTTGCTACACCAAGAAATTTCTCCAAATCCAAGCATAAACGCATACCCTATTGTTGAACGTCGGGTATCATGAACACCGGCATAGTCAGCATCAAAGTAGGCAGCTAATTTGCAATCTCCACCTTTCTTGTACATGATGCCATAGCCAAGCGTACCCTTGGCATATCTCAAAATCCTTCAAACTGCTTCCAAGTGAGGCTTCTTCAGATTTTGTATATATCGACTCATCACCCCAACTGCAAATGAAATATCGAGTCTCGTAAGTGTTAAGTAGATCAAACTTCCAACCAATTGTTGATACATAGTAGCAACTTTCAAGTCCTTCCCTTCATGAGCACACATTTTGACATTCTGATCAATTGAAGTTGAAATCGGCTTACAGTTAGTCATTCCAAAATTTTTCAACAAATCTTTGGAATACTTTTGCTGGTGTAGAAAAATTTCTTCTTCAATACGATCAACCTCTAAGCCAAGGAAATGCTTGAGTTGACCCAATTCTTTCATCTGGAATAGAACAGATAATTTTTCCTTTGTTCGAAGAATTTCATCTTCACAATCTCCCGTGATGATCAAATCATCGACATATACTAATACTATAGCTAGTTTTCCTCCATTTGCTTTGACAAATAAACTAGGATCTGCAGGTGCTACTGAGTAACCACTATGCGTAAGAAATTCAGCAATCTTACCATACCAAGCTCTCGGTGCTTGTTTCAACCCATAAAGCGCCTTCCGAAGCTTATAAACATATTCAGGATGGTCTTGACTCCAAAAACCCATCAGCTGGTCTATGTAAATCTCCTGATCTAACTCTCCATGCAGAAATGCGTTCTTCACATCCATCTGCCACAGGTTCCAATCCTTACTAGCTGCTAATGCTAGTAGGACACGCACGGTTGTGAGCTTCGCCACCGGGCTAAACATTTCATCATAATCTATCCCATATTATTGAGAGAATCCTCGAGCTACCAGTCGAGCCTTGTGCCACTCAATCGATCCATTTGTACGACGTTTTATCTTCTAAACCCACTTGCACGAGATAGGCTTCATATCTCTTGACTTTGGAACAAGATCCCAAGTGCGATTTTGTTCAAGAGCAGCAATCTCCTCTTTTATTTCTTTGGTCCATTCTGGCTTTTGAGATGCTTCTTCAAATATCTCCGGCTCTTTTGAATTGACCTTCTCCAATATAGCAGTATTAGCATATTTTGGATTCGGTTTCGGAACTCTTGTTGATCTTCTAAGTGGAGTTGGTGCTTCCACTTCATGAGGTTCACCATCTTCGCTTGGATGATGGTATACACCGGTTTGCCATGGATTCTGAGTTGCACCTTCTTCGACATATCCACTATCATTAACAACATCAGTTTCACCTAGACTTATTTGAATTTGTGAAGACTATAATTCATCTTTCAGGGTATCTGAGTCTGGCAATGTCTCCTTATCTGAGGACCACCATGAAGAAGTTTCATAAAATACTACATTTCGAGATGTGTAGCATTTTCCCATTGTAGGATCACAAAATCTCCACCCTTTTCTCTGACTATTGTAGCCAACAAAGATACACCTTACAGCTTTCTTGTCCATTTTGCTACGTAAGTGATCAGGCACAAATACATAGCATACACATCCGAAAACTCGAAAATAGCTAACTGTAGGCTTCATGTTCCATAGCTTTTCAAAGGGTGAAAGGAAATGTAACTTTTGTTGAGAAAGCCTATTGATTACATAGGCCGCAGTTCTCATCGCTTCTGCCCAAAAACGTCCCGGTACGTTCCTTGCATGAAGCATACTTTGACTTATTTCTGCCAGGTGCCTATTCTTCCTTTCTGCAACACCATTTTGTTGTAGAGTGTTCGCACATGTGAATTGATGGCGTATTTGACACTCCTGAAGAAAGTCAGAAAACTCATCTGCAGTATATTCTCCCCCATTATCGGTGCGTAGACATCCAATGCCTTTGTTGACCTCTACTTCTGAAACCTTTTTAATTCTTTGAATTTTGATAGATTCTTCGATTTTTCCTTCATAAAATAAACCCACACATATATGGAAAAATCATCAATGAAGGTTACCATGTACTTCATCCCACCAATGGAGGCTTGTTTAACAGGTCCAAACATATCAGAGTGGATTAACTCTAATGGTTCCTTTGCTTTAAATTTGGACTCTTCATACGGGAATTGATGAGCCTTCCCATAGTGACAGCCTGCACAGATTGTATTTGTTTTCACCTCAAGTTCAGGAAGTCCTTTTAGCATTGACTTCTTCATCATCACATCTAGCTTGGAATGGCTAACGTGACTCAGCCGCATATGCCACAAGTCTACCATTTCGTTCCTTCTTGTCTTCTTTATGTATGTCGTTTCTGCTGACATCACATAGACTGACTCTAATCTTCGTCCCTTCATTACTGGCTCCTTGGAAATCTCAAG
>NC_061122.1:210024002-210033121 GCF_002878395.1 Capsicum annuum | reverse complement strand
AGTGTTGTAATAACTTAGGTAATATTTAGATAAAGTTGAGTAATTTTAATGTAGCGAAAATAAAAATTGAATGTTTATCTGCGAAATTAATCCGAAGAAAACGTGAATAATAATAATAATAATAATAAAAATAAGATGAAAAAGTTAAAATAGTACCTGTCCATAGTTCAAGACACCAGCAGAGGGACTCAATTCAATATTTCCATAGGTATTAAGTTTGCCTTTTTGAAAATTTCCATTTCCAGAACTTCTTGCCATAAACATATAATCAGTTTGGATCAACTTGAATCCAAGATTATCCCAATCAAAAATATCACTTGGTTCATAATCCCTGAAATTATAATAACAATAATATTATAATCAATATAATTCTATAAGCGGATCGGGGAGAGTAGGATGGACGTGAGTTTTATTTCTATCTTTGTGGTGTAGAAAAGTTATTTTCGATAGATCCGACAACTCAAAAGAGAAAAAAAAATTGAAGCAAATTTGCAAGAAAAATATGACAGAATCATACTAACAATGTAATATACACAATGTTGCCCATGAGGTCATTTTCATTTATAAAAACATAAAAGGTTTTTTGTTGTTAAACAAAAATATTCAGATAATTAACATTTCAGGCGTTTCTTTTATAAATCTTTGGAATTGCAAAACTGTCAGAAAATTTTTTTGGAAAAGATTTTATTTGAAATTGAAAACTTAAATTAATAACTGACTTCAAAGTATTTAAAGTGAAATAATAATTTTCACTCACAAAACTTCAATTTTCAAGGAAATATATATTCAAATTTTCATTAATGTTTTCAACTATATATAAGAAAATTTAGTTCAAACAAACACTTTTGAAAGCTCAAAAGTTCCAAAACTTCAAATAAACATTAAAGGTTGATTTGGTATAAGCAATATGATAGATGAAGTTACCAATCAAGATATTTTATGAAATTAGTAATTCCACCGTATATATTATATATAAAATAATGTATTTCATGATTCCATCGCTATAATAGAAATATGTGATAGTTTTATGTGAAACTAATTAATACTCTTAATTTGGCGAAAGATAAAATAGCCTTATACTTTATTTCGAGATTATTATCTAATGTCACATGATGCTAAAAAGAACTTGCAGTTGTTTGGTCTTAAATGTGACTCACCCATAAGTAGAAGGTTGTGCAGAACTTACAGCAGGGGCAGTGAAGTATCTTGATCCTACCTACAACCACCAATAGCATATTTAATTTTTATAGTGATACATCATACAAATATTATAGCATATTTAACATAGTATTAAAAGAGGAAAGTGTAAACATTTAGACTCAAGGGTCATAAGAACTACTTTGCCCCTACCCAGATGTGGGCATATTAATTTGGAAGACAAATATGCTTCGATTTCAATTATGTGATATAATTTATAATAATAAAGAATTTAAGAAACAATAATTTTAAAATTTGCAGTTTTAATTTATGTGATATAAAATTTGAAAACTTAAGTGTCTTTTGGTACACCGTATAGAATTAGGTATATTTATTTATCTCATGGACTATTTTATTCATCCTCCATATTGAATAATAATTTTATTATTTTAATACAAATAGTAGGATAAAATAGTCTCAAAATTTACTAATACCTCTTATCAAACATAAAATAAAGTTTATCTCAAACTTTATTTTCAAATTATTTTCCTTATTCGATGTACCAAACTACCCATACTTTTAAACATGCCATATTCATGTATTTATGTGGCATAAAAAGTGTAAAGTGTAAAGTTAATTCTTTCTATATTTTCAAGTATGTCATTCTTGTATGTAAAAAGAAAAATATGTCAAACAAATTAGAAAAAAGTGAGTAATACTCACCTGTTTCAATTTAAGCATCTTAGTTTAACAAGACACAAAGCTTATGAAAATGAGAAAGATTTTTTAATCTTGTGATCTTCAACTTAAGATCACAAAATTCAAAATGTCACTTACTTTCTTAAACTTAATTCACGTGTTTAAGAAAATTAAAACACATAAAAGAAAACGGAGAAGGCATTATGATCTTACAAGAATAACTCTCAAAAGGATTATTGGAAAAGTAAATCCTGGCTATGGCCAATAAATGCATGCAATATTGATATATCATGTGGAGAAGTTTTCATAGGAATCCTTTTGGAAGCAATATGAGCTAACAAATATTTTAATTTTCATGCCAGGACGCTTTTAATAATATTTATGTTACGAAAGAATACGAAAAAAAGAAGAAGAGGAAGATGGAGGATACACCGACCTTCTGTAGAGAAGAAAGTAGAGCTCTGTGAAAGCATATAGCCCTTGGGAGCATGTTGCACAAAGTCCAAAGCAAAAGACTTTGTGTTAAAATGCTAATGATAGTTGAATCATGAGAGAGGACTTGAACAACAAAGCACTAATTATATATGAGGAAGTTATGGAGAATTGTACCAAACAAAATAGGGCATGGAGAAATTTTAAATGAGATAGCTGTCTACTGTTGTGGGCTAAGTTTTTTATCTTTATTATTATTAGAATACATAAAAATGATCCTAAACTTGACATCAAATTATAACTTTGACATTAAATTTTGATAATTCACAAATAGGACTTTTAAATATTCAAAATCTGAACAAATATGACCTCTGATTTTGCAATCTCATGCGTGAGTCTCACTCGAGCTTATGTGGAAAGGTAATTCAATATCACGGTGCCATATCGTTAAAAGGGCTGACTTGAAGAGAGGTCATATTTGTGCAGTTTTGAATAGTTAAAGGTCATATTTGTGCACTGTCAAAGTTTTGCTTTTTGTGTTAAAACGACGTCGTTTTTATTATTATTATTATTATTATTATTGTTGTTGTTGTTGTTGTTGTTGTTGTTGTTGTTGTTGTTGTTGTTGTTATTGTTGTTGTTGTTGTTGTTGTTGTTGTTGTTATTATTATTATTATTATTATTATTATTATTATTATAATAATAATAATAATTTTTTTATTTATTTCTATAGTAGCAACACCTAACTTTTTTTTAATTTAAAAAAATTATTATTATTATTATTTTATTTATTTCTATAGCAGCACCTAGCTTTTTTTTAATTAAAAAAACAGCCACTAGTAGGGATCGAACCCGCACAGTAGGTTGAAGGAAGCGCCCAAGAAGAACAAATAACACCACTGGGCTATCTAAGTGCCTTGTTTCATGTGGTTCAACGTTAATATACGTACATAAATATACATTTTCTATCTTATTTATATACAACATAATTTTTTTACCGAGGGGGTTCGGGTGAACCCCATGGAAACCACGTAGGTCCACCCCTCGTTAATTTAATAACATTTTAATAACATTAATTTAATAACATTTTAATTACGTTAATTTGATAACGTTGATTTAATATACTACTACTACTATCCTTAATAACATTAATTTAATAACGTTTTATTAAAAGTATAATTTTTTTATTATTAGTATAGTTTCATCTTTAATTTAATAGTTAAATAAATAATATTTAGATATATTATATAACTTAAATTCGTCCCCTGCTTTGTAATATATATACATACCTGCTCGATTTTTTCATATGAGGCTAACCCGACTAATTAATAAATCTTCAATATTGCTCTTTTTGTGCAATGACAAAAGAAATTAGATGTCATTTTCATCTTTGAGCAGAAAATAATGAAAAAATAATAGTGAAGAGTCATTTAAAGGTCATATTTGTGCAGTTTTGAATAGTTAAAGGTCATATTTGTGCACTGTCAAAGTTTAAGGTCATATTTATGTATTATGCTCTTAGATTTTAAGCTGGACACGCCCAATTTTGCGTGTTGAACACACGTTTTGCCACGTAGGATTGGAGGTCATATTTGTGCAATTTTGAATAGTTAAAGGTCATATTTGAGCACTGTCAAAGTTCAAGGTCAAAGTTATAATTTGGTGTCAAGTTTAGGGTCATTTTTATGTATTAACTCTTATTATTTTCCTCATTTCAGTTTATGTAATGATGTTTGATTCAACAAATAGTTTAAGAAAAAAGAATGATTTTTAAAAATTTATGATTTAAAATAAATTGTAGATAAAAGTGTGACCATAAATGGATGTCTTTTAAAGATAATAGTAGTAGTTTCTAAATATAGTAAAAAAGGGTACGATGTAATTTTAATGATTGACAAATTGACAAAGTGATATGAAACATGTCAGTCAAGCTGGTTCACAGACACACTTTCTCATGTAGCTGAAACTTGTAGCAAAATCATCGTTGATTAAAGACAATGGTGGAAGAAATCAAGAACCAGATGAGTGGTTAATTCCAATAAACTCAAGGAAATAAACATGTGCTAATTTGAAGAAGTTAAATTTGATTCAGACACTTGATGATAAGGGAAAACAAGCTAAGTTGAAAAAGGAGTCCTATGAAAAGAAGGAGTTTCACTTCTGAGCATATCCTGAACAGTCTTATGTGTAGAAGGAGAAAGATTCTGCAGATTGAAGAAGTCTATGCAAGATAGGAAATATACTAGTTGATGGACTCTTTAATAAAGTTTTTGATGACTGACATATGAATGGACCATGTTACTAGAGTTGGTCCAAGCATAGAAAGACAGGTTTCAGGTCAAAGATTGCTTAAAATCAGGAATGAATGAGCGAGCCTAATTCTGATATACTGAAGTTACTAATCACGTGAGAAATTGAAGAAGTTCTGGTTAAATAAAATACTTGAAGATAAGCTGATTTAAAGAGTTGGAGTTTGACTACAACACTAAGGAGACAAGAGTTGGAATTGAAAAAGAAGTCTCACTTGAAGTAAAATTCTATGCAATGAGAGTTCTGATTAAAGGAGGAGTTTGAAATAAAGAATGACTCTTTGGAGAGCTGTGCTTAAATAGAAGATGTATCAGTCAGAGTAACGCGCGCACTTACAGAGAGAAAAGGCTAAATACAATCAAATTGAGAAAGTTAATAATTGAGAAAATTCTTACTGAAGATTTAAGTGCTGCCAGTACAAAGGAACAAGTTGACAAACCTGTTTCACAGGATTAAGCTTTACAGTTCATGAGTCAGTTTAAATGTATTGTTCTTATTGAGTTGTAATTTATTGCTTTCCTAGATTGATTGTTTAGGAACAATATTGAGCTGAGTCAACTTCAAGTTTGGGATAACTCGAAGTGGGTTCAACGGTCAAGGGTGGTTGCTGAGTTATAAGAATTAGAGTTTATAATTCCAGTTATTGAGATATAGAAATTAGAGTTTATAATTCCAGTTATTGAGGTATAAGAGTTAGAGTTTATAATGCCTAGTTGTTGGTTACAAGAGTTTTGTAATCAGTCGTTGTTGAGGCTCAGAGTTATTTAGTGAAGTTGGGGTTAAATCCTATAGAGGTACAGGTCGTGATTTTTTACACCTTTCTGAGCTGGGTGTTTTCCACGTAAAAATCCTTGTGTTTTTTACTTCTTGTTTTACTGCTTCCTTGGAACACGTCAGGCAACCCGTTCCATCCATAGGCAACTCTTATGTTAAAGTTACTGATCAATAAGGCATGTACTCTAACAGTCATATTTACCTTTTTCTTATTGAAACAGATTTAATATTTTCTCTATTATATTATCCGTTCATTTATGTGTTATACTATTGACTCAAAATTGGCGATTTTGGGTGTGGTGGAAGAATAAAGGTTGATTTATTGAGTTGACATGTTATGTAGTTAAAATGGACACGGTTAAGAGAGAAATGATAAATTTATGTCAATAATATGATGTTAAGAGACATATATGTATTGATAAAATATATATCAGAGGACAATATTTGATCTTTTTCTCATATAAATTAAAAATATTTCATTTATTTTTGAACTAATTGCAAAAAAAATGGTTATCACATGAATTGAATATTTTTTTCCTACTTGTTTAAATTTTCTTTTTATCAGTACCCACCCCAACCATAGTTAGGTAAAAATAATAACCATTCATGCATATGTTCACAAACAAAGTAAATGAATGCAAGTTTTGGGGTATTTTTGTGTTGGCCAAACCCATCGGTGGCCCCCTAAACTTGGCACAATCTTTCACTTAGGCACCTCAAGTGGACGTTGTTCACTTTTGACATCTTAAGTAGCCATAAAGTGTGTCACTTTGACAACTTTTGCTAACTCACCAAATAGAGTGTATCACACTCACTTTGGGGCGCGTTTCAGGGTATATGACATGTAAATGAACCAATTATAAAAGGACATTTGTCATTTTTATATAATTAATTTAAATAAATAAAATATTAATAACCTCACCCCACCCCATATCATCTTCCTAAATACCTCACCCTACCCCATATCATCTTCCTCAACCCATCCCACCCCCAAATCGTTGTTGCCACTCCCACCCCCAAAATCGTCTTCTCCCACCCTCCCCACCCCCCAAATTGTTGCCGCCAACCCCACCCCATCCATTGATTTTTCACCATGTTTTTTTCTTTTTCTTAACGTAATTGATTGCTAAAGTTATCCATAGCAAGCAAACTGGACAATGAAAGGTTTATGGCTTTATTGAGTTTGTTAGTCATGCTGCCGTAGAAAGAAATCTGCAGGCATATAATGGGACCTTGATGCCTAATATTGAGCAAAATTTCAAACTTAACTGGGCTTCTCTTGGTTCTGGTGAAAAAGGTGCTGATACTCCTGAATATACAATATTTGTTGGTGACTTGGCAGTTGATGTCTCTGATTATATGCTTCAAGAGACATTTAGGGCTAACTACCCATCAGTGAAAAGTGTCAAGATTGTAACAGATAAGCTCATGGGGAAGTTTCTTCAATTATCACTTTCCATTGATTAGAGATCACATCTTAGAGAGAGAATTTAGTGGTAATTCATAAAATTAATAATAACGATGGCGATTTCAATGATGATGGGTTTGATAATGGTGATTCTATGATGGTAATAGAGGATTGATGGAGGCTCGTAAATTTGATGATGTCGGTGGTGACTTTGATAGTAATTGATAAAATTGATGATGATAGTCTAAATGGTAATTACTTCGGTGGTTGAATTTAGTGATTGTGATGCTATGGTGGTAATGGAAATTTGATAGTGGGTATGGAAGAAAATGAAAGAAAAATGTATGAATAGAAAAAGGAAAAAAAAAAACGTTGGGGGTGGGGGTGGCGGGGCCGGGCGTTTGTGGATTGAAGAAGATAATATAGAAGGGGTGAGTGGGTGGGGTAGGGGAGGGTAGGGTGGAGGCAAGCGATTTAGGGGTTGGGTTGGGTTGAGGAAGATGATATGGGGTGGGGTGGGGTGGTTAGGAAGATGATATAAGGTGGGGGTGGGGTTATTAATATTTTTTATTTAAATTAATTATATAAAAAATATTTTTATAAAAATGACAAATGTCTTTTTATAATTGGTTCCTTTTCATATGTTTTAATCTTTTTTTTCAACAAAAAAATAATTATAGGTGTATATAGTGATGTGACAATTTAAATGAGTTTGCACAAATTAATTGGCCATTTTTCCACGTTGGCAGCGAGTGAGACACACTCACCGATGTTGATGTTGAAAGGTGCCAAAGTGACACACTTTATGGCTACTTGAGATGTCAAAAGTGAACAATGTCCATTTGAGGTGCCTAAGTGAAAGATCGTGCCAAGTTTAGGGGGCTACCAATGAATTTGGCCTTTTGTGTTAGGTACCTTCCTATTTTCTTGCTTCTTTTAGCACACACAAAAGGTAATATTATATCCGTCTTAAAGTATCTATCATGATTTTTAAAAATAATTATTTTAAATCATATTTGTCCTTTTTAAAGTTGAGGAGAAAATTAATTACGTATGATTTTTTCATTTCACCCTTAGCAGTTACTGCGTACTTTGATGTAGTAACTACTTTGATGTTGTGATTGTTAAAAACCATTCCTAGTTAATGGGTTTTAAGGGTATAATAGTTAGAATTCCTTCCTAATTAATATATTTTAAAAAGCGTAAAAAAAGTCATGACAAATAATTTGAGATAAATGAATATTATTCTGTAAATTCTTAAGATATTTCCAAAAAAAAAATAAAAAAAATAAATTGAGTCACATGGTCACATGACTATTAATATTATATCATTTATTCCACTCACATGGTCTTTTTTTTTTTTAGTTACATACCCCCAGCCCCACCCCCACCCCCGTCCCCTCTATTTTACGTTGTGTGTGAAGAATTCTATATCGAGAGAGTCCAAGATAAGGAGCTTGGAAATAATCACATGGCCATTATGGTGTGTGTGAAGACCTGCTATTTTGTTACTTTTTGGTAAATACCAACTATTTTTGTTAATAACAAGATTTGGTGACAAATAGAAAATCTCAAAAGATATTAATTTTTATTTTTAATAAATATAGCATTTAGATCAACTTGTGCATACTTAATAACTAATATTCCTCTTTTGGGGCTAAAAAGAATAAATAAATAAAATGCGATCTTTTATAAAGACTATGTTATCCCTGGAGAAAAACTTTAGTCTAGATTCAAAAATAAATATCAAATATAAGATGTGTGTTTTGTTATACCGATAACCCTAGAGCCTCCGACAACACATCCAAAACAACGGCGTCATTTTCGATTCTAAGCTTTTATTAATTAGTCATACTGTCATAGTAGATCCTTAACCGACATATTTTTTTTTTTTAAAAAAATTAAGGTCCTTGGTAACAAAATATAAATTAGATTAATTATTCTTATTTCTATTTACTTTATTCATGTCAACAACAAAAAGATATAGCTTGGTAAGAAGACAAATAATGGTGGGGACTGTAGCATAATTAATATAAAAACTAGTGGACAGTCACTATAGTTGTTCGGGAGACAATTAGGGGTGGTTTGGTAGAGTGTATTGAAATGTTAATGCATGTATTAGTTTAATGTGTATTAGTAGTACGTTATTTGGTATATTTTTATACCCTATGTATAACTAATGCAAACATTAGTTATACATTCTATTGTGTATTGAGATGTGTATTACTAATACCTTAAAATCCATAACATTAGTAATGCAATGGATCTAATGCATGCATTAACATGCTTAAAGACCCTACTACCCCTCAAAATTTTTTTTGCATCCTTTCCAACATATATATTGAGGGTATTAGGTAAA
>NC_061122.1:210001594-210021002 GCF_002878395.1 Capsicum annuum | reverse complement strand
CAACCTTTAGTAACTCTAAATCATAAGTAAGGTAATTTCTCTTATATGGATTCAACTACCTCGATGCATATATTATAACCTTATTTTTTTGCATCAATACTCCACCCAAGACAATATTGAAAGCATAAAAAAACACAGTAAAGACCTTACTTTCCATAGGTAAGGTCAAGATAGGAGCTGAAGTCAATAGAGTCTTGAGTTTTTGAAAGCTCTCCTCACACTTATCCGATCACTGAAAAATCATATTCTTTTGAGCCAATCGATGCGTATGAGTTGCAATGGAAGAGAAAGCATGCACAAACCTCCTTTAATAGCTTGTCAACCTAATAAAACTCCAAATATCTGATGGTGAATTAGGTCGTGACCAATTTTGACCTGCCTCAACCTTGACTAGATCGATCATAATACTTTTCTTGGACTCCACGTGTCCCAAGAATGCCACAGAACTGAGCCAAAATTCACACTTTGAAAACTTGGCGTATAACTTCTCATCCCTCAACCTCTAAAGTACAATTCACAAATATTTCACATGATCTACCTCGCTCTTAGAATACACCAAAATGTCATCAATGAACACAATCACAAATGAATCAAGATATGGCCGAAACTCCCTTTTCATCAACTTCATGAATATTGTTGAGGCATTAGTCAACCCAAAGTACATAAACAAGAATGCATAGTGTCCATGTCTAGTTCAAAAAGTTGTCTTAGGAATGTATGAAGCTCGAATATTCAATTAATGATACCCCAATATCAAGTCAATCTTCGAGAACACTGAATCACCCTGGGGTTGATCAAACAAGTCATCAATATGTGGTAAAGGATGCTTATTCTTAGCTGTCACATTGTTCAATTATCAATAATCAATGCACATCATCATAGACCTGTCTTTCTTCTTCACAAATAATGCCGGAGTACCTCAAGGTGATACACTTGGTCGAATAAACCCCTTGCTTAATAAATCTTGATGTTGCTCTTTCAATTCGTTTAACTCAGCTGGTGTTATCCCATAAAGAGAAATAAAAATAAGCTTACTGTCCGGCTCTAAATCAATACCAAAATCAATGACTATATCAGGAGGAACACCTGAAAGATCGATATGAAGTACATCTGTGAACTCTCTAACCACCTTTACTAACTCTAAAGAAGGTATCTCAGTACTAGTATCATGAACATAAGCCAAATATGATAGACATCCTTTCACAATTAATCGATGGGCCTGAATGAATAAAATGACATTCATAGGATGCAAACTCTGAACGCCTCTCTATTCCAAACTCAAATGGTATGTCATTGTCAAAGTAACCATCTTGGCATAACAATCCACGACATCATGATAGGTGAAATCCAATTTATACCCAAATAACGCCAAAATCAATCATATCAAGGATAATTAAATCTATCCAGATATCACACCCCAAAGTAAAAACTCCATAGGATCGGTATACTAGATCCACCACTAAGGATACGCGAATAGGCATAGTTATAGACTAACACACATATCAAGGCTGAAAGCAAAGTATCTAGATTCATAGGATAAAGTAGAATCAGGATCAAACAACACCAAAGTAGGTTAATGACAAACTGAGATGATACCTATAATGACTCCATTAGAAGACTCTGCCTCAGGCTTTTCCAGGAAGGCATAATAGTGAGCTCTATTATTTATTTCCTAAGTTACTCCCCTACCACCTCCCCTGCCAGCTGGTGGTGCACCTCTACTTTCTTGTGATCAATCTCGACCCCTAGCCGGGGGCACTGCTGCTCTAGTAGGTTCTTGATGGCCCTATTATAGACCCCTCTGTCTGTATACTGGATAATCCTTCTAAATATGATTTAAACTACCATACTCAAAATAGGACCTGTGAGTCATCAATTATCGAGAATGACCTGAATATCTGGTATGGCCACCCAAGCCTAAAATCTATTGAGATAAAGCCTGTCCTGAACCATAAGAACCCCATCTTAAATGTCCACCCTCTGATGGTTGCTTCACTTCCTGAGCTGATCTACCATGTTGAGGGAAAAAATCTTCTTTGAATGAACTTCTACCTTCAGATAAGGTACTTCTGAATCGACCTGAGATGCAAGACCTTTTGGCCCTTAGATTCCCATACTCATCACAATACATTAAATCAAACTCCTTTGCTGACTATACTACCCTCTGAAGAGAAGCCACAGACTAGGGTACAACAAACACGACCTCTTTGATCCTGAGAGTCAAACCTCTCATAAACCTCTGGATCATCTCAGTCTCGTCTGTCAAAATCACCATAGCATAACAGGACAAGGCATAAAATTGGATCTCGTACTCGGCTACAGAAATACCCTCTTTTTCCAAATGCTTAAACTAGTGCCTACACTCCGTCATCAATCTACGAGGGGTGAATCTATCTAGGAAAGCCTGTGAAATATGGTCAAGTCATCAGAGGAGAAACTACTGGCGTGGAATCAATATAGGAGCGCCATAACTAATTGAGAGGGGTCACGTATTTATAAGGCAATATAATCAACCCTATAGAAGTCAACCAATCTCACACTTTGAAGTCTCTCATGGCAACTGACCAGAAACTTTTAGGCATCCTCACGTTGATCACCCTAAAATTGTGGTGGGTCCATCTTTCTAAACTTCTTAAACCCTGCTAATTCTCATCAGATATAACTGCCCTAAATCTACCAATTGCTCCTACCCCTGGTAAAGGAATATCATTATACCTCGGTGCTGTCTGAAATACTGGATCCTGATAAATCATAATAGATTGTTGATATGGGGTCTATGCTCCCACCCTAAACTGTGAGCCCTATAGAGTACCAAATTATTTACCTCACTGAGCTATACTCTCCAAAACTCCCAGAACCTGAATTAAGGTATCCTTAAGAACTAGTGTAGCAATAAATCTTGTGGTGCCTGACTTGGGCCTAAATCATCAGCTTGAACCTGAATATCATAATCACCTGCCTCAAACTCAACCTCAAGAGACCTTGCCCTATCAGGAATTTGAGCATCTCCCCGAACTCTTTGCCTACCATGACCTCTACCCTTACTACATGCACTACCCCGTCTATCTGTATTAGCATGGGCAACCAGCTCAGGGGCTGGTAGTAGCTCTTAATCATCATCCTGAGATGCATAAGTCCTTATCATATGTGAGAGAACAAGACAAGAGTTTTAGTATTTCAAGTTAAATTGGTCAGTATTGCAAGATAACAAAGAAAAAATAAATATTTTCTAAAGTCCTATAGCCTCTCGAAGATAAGTAATGAACATTTTTGAACTGATTATGAGACTCGGCTTGTATTTGTGAGACCAAAGAACCTGAAGCTCTGATACCATCTGTCACAATCCAAAACTTAGGATCGTTATGGCATATGTCACTCCCACTATGGTAAGTAACCCTAAACCCAACCCAAACACAATAACTTAAAAATATAGAAGTGGAAGAAAATACGAACAAAATTAAATCCAAATAATCTCCAAATAGCTTAATGGACAATATAGTTAAAACATAGATAATTTCAGGTCTAGTAGTCACTAATACAAAAATCAAATAAAAGTCTGAGTATCTCAAATGCAGAAAATGCATAAAGATAAGGGTAGATGATATTTTAGTAGTATCTGAAAACAATAACAGCTACCTCGAATCTTCAAAGATATTAACACAGAAAAAAACCACAAGAGTCAATGTCCAGAGCTCGTCGGAATGGTACCTACACATAAGATGCAGAAAAAACAAGGGTGAGTATGAAACCACCCATACTCAGCAAGCATCGGCGATCGACCTTAATTCAAATTGATGTCGAGTAACACCACGTCAACCATCTAACAATTATACAACCCATATTACTAAAAAGCTACTCTAATATAACTGAATAATCAAGTCTAACAAGCATAAGGATATCATAAAACAGTCAAGAAATCCTCAATATAGTGAAATCTGGTAACATATATTCAAATACTTAATAAATAGAACAAAGTCAACAAATACACTTTACTCAATCTGAACTAAAAATGAATGAATGCAATGCAATGCAATACATATGTTGTGTACACAACGACCGAGCAATGACTTCAAGGTCAGGACCCATGGGGGACTCACAAGGTTCATATATTGTGCAGGCGTGCACTCTAATCTTTATAGCATGCACTCCGACCCTACATGAAATGCAATGCATGATGCAAAAGCGTGCAACTTTGATCCCAAGTTAATAATTCAGCTAAGCAAAGCATTTCATGTCTTAAGATAGATCATATATCAATTTCAACTTATAAAGTAGGAATATTCTCATTAGCTAGCATTTTCAATAATTCATTTACAATAGCAAATCAGACCATTTGTACTAGCAAATAGGGAAAATAATTCAAAAATAAGCAAATGACTTATTTTAACCCCTCAAATAACACTAGTACCCACATATATCCACATCACTTTACCTATACGGGAACCCTATTTCCATTAGTCCTATTACACATAATTAACACATAAACACTTTGAAAAAATATCTAAGAAAGTCTCAACTTGCTTCAAATCGAATCTAAGTGTCAATTAACAAATTTTTCCTTACGTAAAATCTCCGTATAATCGAAATTTGTTCAAATATATGTATTTTTCATAAGAGTATAAACTAGTACATCAACTTTCAACAAAAACAGATCGTTATTCGAGCCCCAAATAAGGAATTCTCATTCCAACTATTCTAGACCTAAAGCTTCAATTTGTAAAAAATAGTGCTTGATAATCATATGTAAATTATGTAAACCTGGAGTTATTCATGAAATTACCGCTGCAATTACTATCAGTTCATAGTAGGAACTAGTAGCATATTTCCACTTTATTCTTATTAACCAATACTACATATCATTTATTAATTATCAAATACATTAATTACCTACCTAATCTTTGGGTTCTTGCTGGCCTATAAGTTACTGCCCATCATGGGTTTCGCCTAACTTCCACTTATACACACACCTCACTTTTCAATTTTTGCTATAACATTCTTGTTACAATTAAGACACAATAACCCATTAACTAACTATCTAACTATGTTGCACCAGATTTAGCCACCAATTCCCTTTTAATTCATCTTATTAACTCACACTACATGACCACATCTAAGTCCTAATTGTTGGGTTCTATGTGTATATATGAATGGAAAATGGAGGAAAAATGATGGAGGGAAAGAGAGACACCAAATTAGAAAGTGTACTCTCAAATTGGAAAGTTCACTAATTCTCCCACATTGGTGGGAAAAGGAAACTTTGGAGTGTTTTTAATAAGGAACACTAACTCCACATGGATAGTGAGGCAAGAACAAGGTGGTTCCTTGTGCCATCATCTTCACCGCTCGCTCGCTTTGGCTCCGGATTTGTCAAATGATCGATCGATGAGATTTATCTTTTTTGACAAATTTTATTTGAAACTTGTGTTACAAGTGAAAAACTTAATCCAAAACTCTGATATAATTATATTTCTCCAAGTGCGAATTTTGACGATATGCAAATTCATATGCAATGCATCATGAAGGGATGTGACCCTTTGAGGTAAAAGGCACACTATTTCACGCTGTAGGGCGCAGATGCAGCGCTGGTACGCGACCTGTGGGAGCAGACATAGTGCAAAAGATGCTGGAAATTACAAAATGTCACCTGCGGCCACAGATGAGGCGCAGGTCCAGCACAGACTGGGCGTAGGGACGTGACTACTACTGAATAAGTGCCTTTCTGCTGAACCAATGCATCCTTTCTGAAAAGACACATTTAAGGCTATAAATACCTGATATATTCCTCGGGTATAGGCATGATTTTTGATAGAAAACCACTCTTCTTCTATACAAAAACTCTATGTGATCATTAAGCTATTGAGTGAGTTCGAAGAATCCAACAATTTGAGGTACCGCTATTGTTCGGATTGAAAGATATTTTATCCTGGGAGGAAGATTCCACAACCTTGGGTACTGTGAAGAAAATTATCCTTAAGGACACTCCGTGAAGTAGGAGGACTTGGCTTTAATTTTCTATTTCATCTCATTTCTGAAAAATAGCATATCTCTTGGATAGATTATTCATAATCTTGTGTTGATGGTGTTAAGTAACTTCATAAGTGTTCTTGTATAGACTTGAACTTGGGTTAAAGTTGTTGCATATATTTACAGATTCTTGTATCCAAAAATATTGAAAATAACAATCTTAAGGAATAATCTTTCGAAATTTGTATTGCTTATTTTCTGGAGAATAAAGCTTTAAGCTTTCTACTCCATTTGAACTTAACTAGTGATTTGAAAACATAAAATCTTTATCACAAGTTAAAGATCACTCGGTTGACGATTCAAAGTCATAAAAACTTCATCGTTAAACTAGAAACAAGAAGTGTTTATAGTTGCTACAACTTTTTAATAAGTATTTCGATGTACTAAAGGTATTGTCTTGTGGTGACAGAAAAACAACGACTGGTAGTCAATACATGATGCTGGAACGACTATGGTGGCAACTAGTATTTCCATGATGAGTCGTACTAATGATCCGCAAGCTATGATACCGGCGGAGAAACTCAGAAAGTTCGCGGGTATTGACTTCAAGAGATGGCGGCAGAAAATATTCTTCTACCTCACAACTCTTTGTCTTTAAAGGTTCACATTTGAGGAAGCTCCAGAGGTGCCCGAGGAAACCTCTGAATAAGAGCACTTCGTGATTGTGGAGCCTTGGAAACACTCAGATTTCCTTTGCAGGAATTACATCTTGAGTGGTCTCTAAGATGACCTCTATAATGTGTATAGCAGAACAAAGACTGCAAAAGAGTTATGGGGAGCGCTAGAATAAAAGTACAAGACAGGGGATGCCGGAACTAAAAAGTTCTTCATTACAAGATCTTTGGAGTATAAAATAATAGAAAACAAGTCTGTTGTTTCCCAAGTGCAAGAACTACCAGTGATAATTCATGATCTCCTTGCGGAAGATATGATTTTAACAAATACCTATAGTTTAAACATGTTCTTAGTATTACATAACCTTTGCTGTAGGTTTGATTGTGAATGAAGCATTTCAAGTAGTAGCAATAATAGAGAAGCTAACACCTATGTGGAAAGACTTCAAGAACTATTTGAAACACAAACATAAAGAGATGTCAGTCGAAGACCTGATTGTACGACTACACATTGAAGAAGATAATAAGACTACGGAAAAAAGGCCAAGAGGCAATTTTGCAATGAATGGAGAAAACATTGTAGAAGATAACCAAAATAATTTTAAAAAACGAAAGAAAGTTGGAACTAAAAGCAATCAACCCAATAAGAAATTCAAGGAAAAGTGCTTCAACTGTGGCAAGATTGGCCACAAGTCTACGGATTATCGTGCCTCAAAAAAAGAAAAGAAGAATTACCAAGCAAATCTGGTTGAGTCTAAGAAAGAAACGGATGATTTGTGTGCTATGCTTTCCGAATACAGCTTGGTGGGAAATCTTCGCAAATGGTGGATAGATTCTGGTGCGATCCGCCATGTTTGTTCTAATAAGGAGTTGTTTTTAACGTTCGCTCTGTCTCAAGTAGAAGAAAGATATACATGGCAAACACCGCTACTGTAAAAGTAGAAGGAACAAAAAAAGTGTGCTTGAAGATGACTTCTGGTAAAGTGTTGACACTTAACAATGTCTCGTATGTTCCAGAGTTATGAAAGAACTTGATTTCTGTTTCACTTCTAGACAAAAACAGATTCAAATGTGTATTTGTTTTCGAAAAAATTATACTTAGTAAAGGAGAGGTGTATGTAGAAAAATGATACCTCAATGGGGGCCTATTCAAAATGAATGTTGGAATCAATAAAAGTTTAATTTCTTCTTACTTACTTGAGTCTTACGATTTGTGGCATGAATGATTAGGCCATGTTAATTACAAAACATTAAGAAAACTGATTAACTTAGAAGTTTTGCCAAACTTTGAGTGCAATAAATCAAAGTGTCAAACTTGTGTGGAATCAAAGTATGCTAAGCATTCGTATAAGTTCGTTGAAAGAAATTCTAATCCCTTAGACTTAATCCATATTGACATTTGTGATATGAAGTCAACACTATCACGTGGTGGGAAAAAGTATTTCATAACTTTTATTGACGATTGCACTAGATATTGTTATGCATACTTGCTAAATAGTAAGGATGAAGAAATAGATGCGTTTAGGCAATACAAAACTGAAGTTGAAATTAGAGAAAAAGATTAAAGATATAAGAAGTGATATGGGAGGAGAATGTGAATCTCCCTTCGCCGAAATATGTGTAGAGAATAAAATTGTCCATCAAACTACGACCCTGTATTCACCTCAATCTAATGGAATTGCAGAAAGAAAAAACTGAACTTTGAAAGAAATAATAAATGTCTTACTTATAAGTTCAGGTTTACTGCAAAGCTTATGGGTGAGGCTATCCTTACAACCAACTGAATACTCAATAGAGTTCCCTATAGTAAGACACAATCAATTCCATATGAAAAATGGAAAGAAAGGAAACTCAACTTGAAATACTTCAAAGTGTGGGGGTGTCTAGCGAAGGACAAAGTTCCTATACCAAAA
Organism: Capsicum annuum; assembly: GCF_002878395.1. Classification (NCBI taxonomy): domain Eukaryota; kingdom Viridiplantae; phylum Streptophyta; class Magnoliopsida; order Solanales; family Solanaceae; genus Capsicum; species Capsicum annuum. The sequence continues at coordinate 210,012,451 of NC_061122.1, read as the reverse complement.
AGGGTTAAGATAGGACCTAAGATGGTGGACTGCGTGTTCATAGGATATGCTAAAAGTAGTAAAGCATGTCAGTTTTTGGTTCATAAATTCAAATATCCGGATATTCATGAAAATACGATAATTGAATCAGATGACATTGAATTCTTTGAAAATATTTATCTGTATAAAACTAGACATAGACAGTCTAGTGGGGGGTCTAAACGACCTCGAGATGAACCAAGTGAGAATATACATAATGATGAGAATCCAAGACGTAGTACACGTCAATGAATGTCAACTTTGTTTGGATTGGATTTTGTATCATTTCTCTTAGAAAATAAGCCTCAAACATTTAAGGAAGTGATGGCGTCTTCGAACTCATCCTTTTAGAAAGAGGCAGTCGATAGTGAGATTGATTCAATCTTAAGCAACCATACGTGGGAGTTGGTTGATCTTCCTCTAGGAAACAAACTTTTAGGTTTTAAATGGATCTTCAAAAGGAAAATGAAAGTGGATGGTACTACTGACAAATACAAGGCTAGACTTGTAGTAAAAGGGTTCAAACAGAAAGGAAGCCTTGATTACTTTTATACATACTCTTCAGTAACAAGGATAACGTCGATTCGAATGTTAATTACCTTGGCGGCCGAATATGATCTTGAAATCCATCAAATGGATATGAAAACTGCGTTCCTAAATGAAGAATTGGAGGAAGAAATTTACATGGAACAACCTGAGGGTTTTGTGGTTCTAGAAAAATAAAATAAGGTGTGTAAACTTGTTAAGTCACTTTATGGACTAAAACAATCACCTAAACAATGACATACAAAGTTTGACCAAACCATGTTGGTAAACGGGTTTAAGATTAATGAATGTGATAAATATGTTTATATTAAAGACACTCCAAATAACCAAGTCATTGTTTGTTTATATGTGGATGATAAATTGATCATCAGTAGAGACATTTCTGACATAAATGCAATGAAATGAATGCTCGAGAGCAAGTTCGATATGAAAGACCTTGGAGTTGCGGATATGATCTTAGGAATAAGAATCCATAAAACTCCACAATGGTTGGCATTGTCATAGTCTCATTTCATCAAAAAGGTACTTGACAAATTTAAGAATATGGATTTTGGTATTGCTAAGACTCCATTGGATGTGAGCTTTGCACTTCGAAAGAATAAAGGTGAAAGTGACTCACAATTGGAGTATGCAAGAGTATTAGGATGTTTAATGTATATAATGAACTATACACAATCAAGCATAGCATGCGGTATAAGTAAGTTGAGTCGGTACACGAGTAATCCCAACAAAACCCATTGGATGGCAATGAAAAGAGTTTTGGGGTATCTTAAATACACTCAAGACTATGCTTTACATTATAATAAATATCCCATGGTACTTGAAAGATATAGTGATGTAAATTGGATCACTGGATCGAACGAAGTGAAATCCGCAAGTGGATATGTATTTAGCGGTCTCTTGGAAATCATCCAAACAGACATGTATTGCTCGCTCTACAATGGAATTTGAATTTATCGCATTGGATAAAGCCGGTGAAGAAGCAGAATGGCTCCGAAATTTCTTGAAAGATATTTCTTATTGTCCCAAACCAATGGCACCAGTATGTATACATTGTGATAGCCAAGCGGCAATAGGTAGGGCAGGGAGCATGATGTACAACGGTAAATCTCGTCACATAATACAGAGACATAATACTGTTAAAGAACTTATCTCTAGTGGAATTATCACGGTTGATTATGTGAAGTCAAAGGATAATATGTCGGATTCACTTACAAAAGGCCTATCTAGAGAAGGAGTTGAGAGGACATCCAAAGGAATGAGTTTAAGGCCTAGGAGAAGTCAGCATGGCGGTAACTCTACCTAGCAGACTGGAGATCCCAAGAGCTAGGTTCAAAGAGATCAAACAAAGTTGTGTCTGACAGGTTCAACATTATCAATTACCCAATCCATTCTCATGATGTAGACAATGCGTAGTAAACAAGGATAAGAATTAAAGTGAAAAATCTTTTAATGATTATCTAAATTTGGTAGATTTGACCAAATAGTTTAGTCTACAAGATTGAACATTTAGAAATCACCTATGTGAGGGCGAAGTGGAAGCCGCTTCAAGGAGAATATTAGTAACGGCCTATTCTCTAAGCTCTCATGAAACTAGGACGTGTTCATGGCTGAAAAGAACAAAATCGTGAAAACCATAAACAGTAAAAGGCTAGTTGTGTGACATGTGTTGTCTAGGTGTACATCAAAGCCCGACGGTTCAAAGATATCAAATCTACCGATTGACTGAGTGCATCCAATGCATATTCACTACGGAAAGTTCAAAGGAAAACTTACTTATCCAGATGCAATCAGTCTTTGCTAAATGATCACATGTTTGTCCATATATTTCTTCATAAAATAGTCATTCCCCATTCATATAGGGGATTTTTGGGTTCAAGGTGTATATATAAATGAAAAATGGATGGAAATAGAGACATCAAATTAGAAAGTGTACTCTCAAATTTGAAAGTTCATTAATTCTCCCACATAAGTGGGAGAAGGGAACTTTGGAGTGTTTTTAATAAGGAACACTAACTCCACATAGATAGTGAGGCAAGAATAAGGTGGTGCCTCGCGCCGTCGCCGTCGTCGCTCACTCGGCCTCGGCTTCGACTTCGGATTAGAAATTGGATTTGGATTTGAAAAATGATCAATAAGATCTATCTTTTTAGATGAATTTTATTTGAAACTTGTGTTACAAGTGAAAAACTTAATCCAAAAATTTGATATAATTATTTTTCTGCAAGTGCGGGCGCAATTTTGATGCCATGCAAATGCATACGCAACGCATCACGAAGGGATGTGACCCTTCGAGGTAAAAGGCACACTGTTTCGCACTATAGGGTGACCTGCGGGCGCAGATGCAGCGCAGGTACGTGACCTGTGGGCGTAGATGTAGCGCAGAAGCTGCTAGAAATTGCGAAATATCACCTGCGGCTGCAGATCAGGCGCAGGTCCAGCACAGACTGGGCACAGGGACATGACTGCTACTGAATAGATGCCTTTCTGCTGAACCAATGCATCCTTTCTGAAAGGACACATTTATGGCTATAAATACCTAATGTATTCCTCAGGAATAGACATGAGTTTTGATAGCAAAAACACTCTTCTTCTATACAAAAACTCTGTGATTATTAAGTTGTTGAGTGAGTTCGAAGAATCCAACAATTTGAGGTACCGATATTGTTCGGATTGAAAGCCAATTTATCCTGGGAGGAAGATTCCACAACCTCGGATACAGTGAGGGGAATTATTCCTTAAGGACACTCCGTGAAGTCGGAGGACTTGGCTTTACATTTCTATTTCATCTCATTTCTGAAAAATAACATACCTCTTGGATAGATTATTCATAATCTTGTGTTGACGGTATTAAGGAACTTCATAAGAAGTTGTTGCATATATATACAAATTCTTGTACCCGAAAATATTGAAAATAACACTAATCACCTTACGTTATGATAGATATAGTAGTATTTAAGTGGCAGTAAGGATTCAATTAAACAAATATTCAATCTGAAGCTATTTCGAACTCTCCCCTCTTCAAAAAATGCAACGTGAAACTGCGATTTTGTGCCCCTCTTCTTGCCACTTTCTGATTAAATTATAATTATTATTATTAATTTTAAATTCTTCCCACTTAAATTTATTCTTATATATAGATCTCAAGAAATAAGAAAATGTATATTTGGCCCGTTAACCATCAATTAAAATAATATCTAAAATGATTCCAAAACTTCAAATAGTTCCTCAAAATTTGTTCAGAACCTCAAACAAACAAATCAAATATATAAATTGACAAAAAAAACATGTTTCGTCCCTATTGAAATTATCAAAGGACTAATCCCAAGTCGTCTTGATAAAAAATTGACCGTGATCAAACTTAACTTTATTAAAATTCAACAACTAAATTAATGACTCAAATCACCTTCGAACACCTTAAGAATAGGCACTATCCATCCCCGAAAGTCATAAATTACGTCTAAATACACGGGGAGGGTCAGCATAAGAAAAATTCACAAAATAACTTGAAGGGTCATCACACATTTGTAGAATTTATTTTCTCTATTTGACTAGAAAAGTTATTTCTTCATTTTTAAAAAACTTATTTTTCTAGAAAAAATATTTTTTAAAACTTTCGATCAATCAAACATTAAATAAAAAAAAAAATTACCAACACACCATTAATGTGAAGGTTTCAACTTTTCTGTGTGATACCTGACAGGCGGCACCCTATCCGAGAATCGAATTAGAAAATTTAATGTCAGATCCAAATTGTATCAACCAAGAAAGCTACTGGGATCAAGAAACCAAATAATATAATTAACCTCATATCATTATACTGGCTAAATTAATTGATTATATATTAAATAATAATAATATTTTTAATACATATACATGATTTAAGCTAAATAAAATTGCGTAGTCTGAATGAACCAAGTTACTTGAACAATAAGTCCTCATGTACACAGACGTATTACTAATCTTTTCGTCCTAAATCATCTTTTTTATTTCAAATGTATGCGCTTTGTGCGAAAGGTCAGAAAGTCGCATTCGAACTTGATAAGTTCATAAATTGTGGCCTTATGAAGGCTAAACTTTAGATATTTTTACTGATATTTAGTAGGACTTATAAAGGTGAAGATACAAAATTCTTCTGAGGTGTATGCAAACATTGGCTAAACTTTCACCTCATGTATGTCTGAATCTTTCATGCATATTTGCACCTTAGTCATACATGACTGAAATATATGTAAAACAAGCTAAAATTTCATTCATATATGTCTAAAAGAAAACGTAATAATTAGTTCAAAAAAAATTCAATACACGATTCAATACTCAAATCTACTTTAAGTAAGCTCAAATTTGAAATATTAGTTTCATATATCATTAAAATAAAAACAAAACACAATCTTCAATTTATCGAAAACAAAATAAATATAACAAACTCATTTAATACTTCTTAAATTTTACATATAAAAATGAACTAAAATTTTATGCATGTAAGTCTGAAAGTTTTTGCTTAAAAAAATATTATTATTTTTTTAATCTCAACCCTCAGATCTACTTTAAAAAAGCTCAAATTTAAAATATGGGTTCAAGCATTATAAAGAACAAACTCCAGACATCAATTTATCAATATAGCAACAAATCTGGCAAACCCATTTAACACCTTTTAAATTTTTTATATTGGTGTACATTCAATTATACAAGATTGAAACACATATTAAAATTGGCTAAAATTTTAGTCTTATGTGTCTAAATGCAAACGAAGAAAAAAACAAAAAAGAAGTATATTATTTTGCCTAAAATTTGTCAAATATTACATAGTCGTGCAAAAAAAAAAAAAAAAAATGGAACAACATGGACAACTCAAATAGGACACCCTATGAAATCTTTACGAAAAGCTCTCCAAAAGTATATTTTTAAAAAAATCAATGTTTGCAAAAAAAAAAAAAAATTTAAAACAATAAATTTAAAAGTACATGTTAAAATTTCAATCAAACACTAATTTAACTCAAAGTACTTTGTAAGTTGATTACTCAAAAATAAATTATTTATCATTAAAATAACTTAATTTTAAAAATTTGCTCAAACTGGATCTAAGTAGGATGGAAGAGTTGTCATTTTCTTGACTGAAATTTCAGTTAAACAAGCAGGTAAGGGATACTGATTGATTATTTATTTAATTTGTCTCCACCTTCTCAATAATTCTATGAACAAAACAAATAATACTTTCAATAATTTAATTGATTTTTTATTTGGGTTTTGACCTTTTGTTTATGATTGGATAAACAATAGAGGGTGCAAGTTAAATTATTATGCAGTGCAACGAGACAAATAAAAAATAAATCAGAATAATAGAGTATTTGTCTTTTTTACTTATTAATTCTTTTTCTAGTGAGTAGTAACTCCATGATTAGTTATTAATAATAATAGTATAAGTTGACGCTCTGTTATTTATTGACTATCACATGGCCAACTTAACAAACCAGAAAGAAAAAAGTGGTAGTTTTTTTAAAAGACATTATATTGATTGATGAATATATATATCACGTAATTTTATTCTATGCTAATCATAAAAAACAAAAAGAAAAAATGATTAAATTTATCTTTTTAAATTTATAAAAGGATTACGTATAATTTTCTGTCATATTTTGAAAGCAAAAATTACTCCCACTATTAGTAAAGTTATTAAAAATGCTCCTTCATTCATGAACCTTTTCATCATGACCACCAACATCTAATCCTCGTGGTACAATATTAGAGTTAGATCGACAGTGGAGGCTTCATGACATATATGCCCACTTCACCACCCTCCCTCAAAACCTATTACTCCCCTTCCATTTCGTCTTCCACGTAAATCAATAGTTCTAGTCGAATTTGCAATTCTAAATCCGATCTAAACTCAGATTTAAACTTAGATATATTTTTTTAAAAAATAAAAAATCAATTGCTTCTCAAATCTTTATGCCCAAATTAGAGATCGGTGTACAATCCAGATCTTTAGTTTCAAATTACATAGCAAATAATTGTTTGTATTGAGCTAATAATATGACATAAAGGACATATTTATATATTATGTTTCAGACTATATAGTTAAATAAAAGGCCAAATCCATCGACAGATCCTCAAACTTATCTCTAAAATTCACTTAGGCCCCTAAACTAAGGCTTGTACCTATTAAACCCCTAATCCCCCCCCCCCCCCCCCCCCAATTTGATTCCAATTGGGCATTTTTTTGTCAATCAGATAAAAGCTCAAGTGTGTGCAACACACACGCGCTGATATGACAAAAATGACGAATTAAAAAGCGACACTTGGCATTGAATTTAAAACTTATTAAAAAATATTCCATAATTAATTAAACTACAATTAAAACAAAATTATAATTTATTTTTTTTTTTTAAAAAAAAACTAAACACGCCCTTGCCCCTGCCCCCCACCCCTCTCGCCTCTTCCTCATCTTCTACCCAAGAACTTCCATTTTTTCCGATAGTGTAAAAAAAGTATGGGTCCATTCCCCTTTCGATATGCAAACGCGCACACACCCCACCCTTCTTCTCCTTTGTTGTTTGAGGCTTTCCGGTCACCGTCAAGCTTTGGTTTTGAGCAAAATCAACTTGCTATTTTCGTTTCATTGTTTTTTATTCTTGATTTCTTCAATCAATTATCTTCATAATTCAGTAGCTGAAAGCAACTTCCATGGAAGCCCTATTCCAAGAATAACTTTTTCATTCTCCTGATGCTTTTTTTTAGGCATCCTTCAATTCCAATGGATCCAAGAAATGATTTTGTACAAAATGGTACTAGAACAATATTCAATAATCTTCCTAGTTTTGATGAAGATTACACTCATGCCCTTTCAAATCATGTTGTTGGTGAGGGAAATTTTTCTCCTGCAATGTATAAATTCCTAAGTCAGATGCTTATGGAAGAGGATGGTTTGGAGTATGTTCCATGACTGCGTGGCTCTCCAAGCTACTGAGAAATACTTTTCGGTAGAGAATTTATCTGGTGTCTCTAATGACTCTTTGTTGACCTCCTTTCATGCTTCGTTTGGAAATGATCAATTTTAAGAAGCTGTTGAAGTCTTTCAAAGTGGAAGCAGCAGTAATTCATCGACCAACTCAAGGAAAAAAAATAGGGGGGGGGGGGGTTGTGATGACGATGATGGAAGGGGGTGGGGTGGGGGTTGGGGGTTGACTAGATGAAGACGACAATGAAATTAGGGGGTTGGGTGCTGTCACACCCCTTTTTTCAACTCCCAAAAAGATTATCGATTTTAAGTTTTGAAAGGGTTTTTATTATTAAAGTGACAAAGAATTGAAAACTTGCTTCGAAAAAGGATTATTTACATTTTTTATTCAGAGTCGCCACTTGGCATAATCGGGTGGGCCAAGTCACCTTCGAAAATCCTTTTTTCAAAATGGTTTTGACTCTAAAACTGATCTGCGAATAAAGATTCCGGCTAAGGAATTCTGTTGATCGAGGGGAAGGTGTTAGGCACCCCTCGGTCCCGTGGTTTGACTATGGTCGCTTGGTGGAGCATATTGGCTAATTTGACATTACAAGTGTATAAACCACACAAAAATATACAAACCAATCGATCAAACAAACAAAACAAACAAAACAAACAAATCCAAATTTATAGTGTCCAGTCCAATTATTACAATCCGAAAATAGAAAAATGTAAAAAATATAAATCCTATTTTGAACTAATCCTAAATTATGATCCGACGTTTTACCCGATGCCTTGAGCCTTTATCACGGACGTCCTCCGAGTACAAAATACTTTGGGGCATTCCCCGAATAAAATAATACAAGTACTTTGGGGCATTCCCCGGCCAAATGATACAAGTGGTCCCAAAGCGATAAAGCCAAAAACCATTCAATCGCACAGTTCAAATATCCCATCAATCCACAATCCCTAAATTTGCCTACCTGACATATGTTTGCCTATCCCACTCGACCTACCATGATACTATCAAGTTCGATGTCGATGAATCAAAACCACAATAATCACTTTATCAACTTTTAACTTTAGCCCCAAAACAACCAATTTTAATTCTCAAATGAGATATCACTTCATCACATAATCCATAATCCACAATCAAAGGAGTCAAACAATAACTCAAAACAACTAACAATTCACATCATCACAGATCAACCAATGCGATATTTAATTCAATGCACCATATATCATCAACAATGAAATAAAAGAGGTGAAAGAGTAGAATTGGACCTCATTTAAAGCTTTCGAATTTAATGTTATTCGAATAAAAGAAAGTCTGCACTCGAAAACCTCAAACCGAACCTCAACCACGACCAAATTTGACTCTGTATAGAGAACTAATAGCCGGACAGCTTCAAAACTAGTGGGAATAAAACTTTAATACGGAGTCGAAATTACCCCAAAACCTAATATCGACCATGAACCACAAAATAGGCAAACCCAAAACCCCAACAATACGACAGAAAATCGAAACCTAACGTAGCTCGAGCTCCGATGAGCTCCAATGACAATATAAAATAATGGTTCAAGCGAATTTCGGTACTTTCGGACCTGACTTGCTTGAAAATCAAAAGAAACCAGGAGATTTCAGGGGTTTTGAGACTGGTTTGGATCTGTTCAGCGTTTCGAAGCTAATTCCTGCAAAAAATTCCACCGAAAACTTAAAGACCCTACCGGGAAAACTTGAATCTCGACCGAAACAATGACCAAACCCACAAAATCCATTCCCAAATAACCTCAACTCGACCCCATTTTCTTCTCAGTTTCAGATCTTAACCTCGATCAATTCTCTCTCTCATCTCCCTTCTCTATATCTCTCTCTTTCGTGTGGGTGTATGCAGTAGAAAAAGGTGAAAAGAAAATTGAGCCCTTCTCCTCTCAAAATGGCGCGTGTGTGCTTGATTGAAAGAATTTGTATTGCGTGTGAATGGCGTGTGTATTCTCTGTGTGTGTATATGGCTGTGTTCTTGTGAGAGTGATGAATGGTCCCCTTTTTGTCAAATTCAAAATGTATTATTATTGTCTTTTTTTAGTCCAAAGAAGAAAGAAAAAAAGTCAATGAAGTTGTTGCTATTGGTACGTGGGTTTGTACAAGTTATTGGGTGAATTAGGTAGGGGTAGGGGTAGTGGTAGGTTGTTAGGATGAGGGTGTGTGGTACGGTGAGCTAAAAAATGAATAAAATTGGACATAGGAGGGACAAAATTAGGCGTCTACAGCATGCCCCCTTTGAATGTAAACATGAAATGTTTTCAGAAAAAGAAGTAGACAACGAGACAAAATTTTATCCTGATCATTATTAAAAAATAATGAAATAAAAGAAAGAAGGGAAACCAAGTCTTGACTTTGGACATCATACTCATCCTTAGTTATGAGGAAATCAAGTCACATGTATCTCTAAAGGAAGGAGAAGGACTATACCGAGTTGGAGAGTCGAGTGAGATCCCGTCCGCAGCTCTGTTATTACATCAAAAATGAAAATTATAAGTTAAAACATAAATAAAATTACAAAAATCCTATCTATGCAACTTCTTTTGGACTCTTGACTTGAGTTTCATCACCGTATTCTTCAGGTGGGCTCCTGAGCTACAATTTCTTCAACTTGTTGTTTGGTTTTTAATTTCTTCAACTATTTGACTTTCAACTTATTTGCCCTGCTCTTCAGGCGGGATCCTGACTTTCAGTTTCATCAACTTCCGATTTCATCACCCTGTTCTTCAGGCGGACTTCTGACCTTCAATTTTATCACCCTGTTCTTCTGGCGGGCTCCTGACTTTCAATTTCATCACCCTATTCTTCAGGCGAGTTCTTGACTTTCAATTTCATCACCCTGTTCTTCAGGTGGTCTCCTGACTTTCAATTTTATCACCATATTCTTCAGGCGAGTTTCTGAAACCAAAACCAAAGCTAAAACGAAAATTATCCCAGACGAAGATTATGATAAAGAAAGATTTCATTCATTCATATTTGTTAAAAGTAATGTCCTATTTTCCAGGAAGGTCCTGAACATAAAGTAAAATCTCATTTTTAGGAGGGTCCTGAACAGAAAGTAAAGTCCCATTTTCCAGGAGGGTCCTGAACAGAAAGTAAAATATCATTTTCCAGGAGGGTCCTGAATAGAAAGTAAAATCTCATTTTTCAGGAGGGTCCTGAACAAAAAGTAAAATCCCACTTTTCAGGAGGGTCCTGAGCAGAAAGTAAATTCTCATTTTTTAGGAGGGTCCTGAGCAGAAAGTAGATTCCCATTTTTCAGCAGGGTCCTGAGCATAAAGTAAATTCTCATTTTCCAGGAGGGTCCTGA
>NC_061122.1:209973148-210001494 GCF_002878395.1 Capsicum annuum | reverse complement strand
TAGGAGGGTCCTGAATAGAAAGTAAAATCTTATTTTTCAGGAGGGTCTTGAACATAAATTAAATTCCCATTTTTCAAGAGGGTCCTGAACAGAAAGTAAAATCTCATTTTTCAGGAGGGTCCTGAATAGAAAGTAAAATTCCATTTTTCAGGAGGGTCCTGAACAAAAAGTAAAGTTCCATTTTTCAGAAGGGTCCTGAACAGAAAGTAAAGTCCCATTTTCCAGGAGGGTCCTGAACAGAAAGTAAAATCCATTTTTCAAGAGGGTCCTGAACAGAAAGTAAAATCCCACAGATATGTTTTTCTAATGGTATCTAAATTAAGTGAAGCAAATTTGCCCCAGTTTCAACAAAGAAAATTTGTCAGTTAAAAATTTAGTGGTAGCTTACCGCACTTGGCTTTCCAGATATCTGCCCCAACACTCGTTCCTTTCATCTTTATTTCAAATTGCTTACACTTTCCCCTGTCTTGTCGCATCATTGACCCAAACTAGATCGAGGGTAATAACCTTGACTCAAGCACCGAGTTTCTGTTCTGCCATTCCTCTGAGATGCACCTTTTGACATCTGATACTTCCATGAATCCAGCAACCTATCGGTTGATAAACTACCTTTGCCTTGCTTTGAATTATGATCGTGTTTCTCTTATGTGCTGGTCTTGGCTTTCCCCATATAATTGAGAAGACTGATAGCAAGTTTTGAAGTCCTTTCTCACGTGTTTTGACACAGAATAAACTCAAAAATGTAAAGAAACAACAGTGACTTTCTTTTGATAAAATACATAAAAGGACAAAAACATAAATATGTAAATAAGAACAGGGCAATGTCCCTCAAAAAACTTATCTGAATATGGCAATCAACTCCAATGACTATGACATGCATTTTGGATTGAGTTGCCTGATCTTCCTATCCAAACTTTCCATTTGCTGTTAAGTTCATACCTTTGCATTTGAATTGTTTTTTCAAGCCTGTTGGACTCATACAATTTCTTTAATTGACGATATCTTGAAAGATTTTCACCAACAAGCCTCTTTCCTTTTCACTTTTCTCAAACTCGCCATCGTCTTACGGTGCCCGTGGGGGTTTTAACTAATAAGACTCTCTTATTTTTATTTCTCTCAACTCACCATCACCTTATAGTGCCCGTGAGGGTTTTCACCAATAAGACTCTTTTTTTTAATTCTTTCCTGATTCCTTATGCTAAGGAAGACAAGTAGTTTCCAAAATGCGTCGTCATATCCATTGCATGCTTAGCCTTAAAATTCTCAAATATTGATCTGAAGGTTTTTCTTTGGTTGTAGCCTGGCTTTTAGATAGGGTTAGAAAAAAAGGATAGCATGAGGTTCAAACGACACTTGAAATGGGGTAGGACTTACAACTTTTGGAATTAACTCAAACAATGAGGATTAACTCATGCCCCAGTTTTTGACTGGACAATTCTAAATTATTTATTTGGTTGGATCGAGCCCCGAATAGGGCAGCCTACGTATCTCACTCCCGAAAGAGGAGAATCATGTTGCATGTAGTTCCATCAACTTGTTCTTTATTTTGGTTTGATTTTTTTTTATTGATTTTCTCTCCTTTTTTATTTTTTATTTTTCATGTTTTTTCTCTTGACACTTTATTTTTTTACTCTATTTTGATTCCAAAAGAGGGGTATGAAAGAAAAATAAAACTAAGCTCAAACGGGGTAAACAAAGGATGACATAATGTTTAGATAGCAGAATGAAATGCCTTCATCTTATCAATCTTCAAAAAATGCTAGTACTAAACATGCAATTGAACCAATAAGGAATAAAATATCATACATAATATCTTTTGACTGCATCTGCATTGATAGTCATTTCTGCCATTTTGCCTTCAATATCTGTCAAAGGGACCTTGCCAATTTGGGGAGAACTTGCCAATTTGGGGAGAACTTGCCATTCGCTTCGATCTGATCAGGAAGGATATGCCTCAATATCAACTGACCAACTTCAAAATGTCTAGGCCATACCTTTTGTTATACGCTCGAGCCATTCTCTTCTGGTAAAATTGGCTATGACATATCGACGTTAGTCTTTTTTCATCAATCAAGCTCAACTGTTCCAATCGGGTTTTGATCCACTCATTATCATCAATCTCTGCTTCAACAATGACTCGAAGAGAGGGAATTTCAACTTCTGCGGGAATGACTACTTCTGTTACGTACACCAATAAATATAGGGTTGCCCCTATTGAAGTGCGAACAGTAGTGTGATAACCTAGTAGTGCAAACGACAACTTCTCATGCCATTGCCTGGACCCTTGTACCATTTTCTGCAGTATTTTCTTGATATTCTTATTAGCGGCTTCCATAACACCATTTGGTTTTGGACCTAATGGAGTGGAATTTCGATGTACGATCTTAAACCGTTGACACACTTCTTGCATCAAATGACTATTGAGATTGGCAGCATTGTCTGTAATAATCATCTTTGGAATTCCAAACCTACAAATGATGTTGGCATGAACAAAATTTACTACCGCCTTCTTTGTTACTGACTTGAAAGTTACTGCTTCCACCCACTTTGTGAAATAATCAATTGCCACCAAAATGAATCTATGTCCATTTAATGCCTTTAGCTTAATCAGTCCAATCACGTCCATTCCCCAAGCTACAAACGGCCATGAAGCAGCCATTACGTGCAACTCAGCAGAGGGAGAATGTATCATATCACCATGTACTTGGCATTGATGACACTTTCGAACAAATCAAATAGAATCCCTCTCTATAGTAAGCCAGTAATAACCTTCTCGAAGAATCTTCTTTGACAAGACATAACCGTTCATATACGGCCCACATACTTCACGGTGTATTTCAACCATGATTGTTGAGGCTTCTTTTGCATCCACACACCTCAAAAGTCCCAGATTTGGGGTTCTCTTATATAAGATTCTCCCACTTAAGAAAATTCTACTAGTCAAACGCCTAATAGTCCTCTTTTGATCACTGTTGGCATGTGTTGGGTAGTCTCCTGACTGAATGTATTGATTGATATCAAATAACCAAGGTTCGCCATCGACCTCTTCTTCAACCTCATTACAGTAAGCATATTGATCACGACTCTGTATATGCACTGGGTCGATGTAGGCTTTATCAGGATGCTAGAGCATTGAAGACAGAGTGGCTAAAGCATCAACAATCTCATGTAAATTGTTGAAATATGCCTAAACTTTACTAACACAAACCATTGACATAGCTCTTACAAGCATTCTCGATGCGGTATGAGCTTTAAATCTCGCGTCTCTCAATCATCTTGAATCTGATGGACGAGCAAATCTGAATCTCCCAACATTAATAGTTCTTTGAATCTAACTACAAGCTTCATATTCTGCCATGTTATTGGTACAATAAAATCGAAGTTGCACTGTTACCGGGAAATGTTGCCCCAATTCAGAGATAAAAACTGCACCTATTCCGACTCCTTTCATGTTGATAGCTCCATCAAAGAACAGATTCCAACCTGGATCAGCATCTATAACAATTTCATCAATACACAACACCTTTTCATCAGGAAAGTATATTTTTATGGCTCGTACTCTTCATCAATGGGATTCTCAGCAAGATGATCTGGCAATGCTTGTCTTTCACGGCAGTTTGAGTCACATATACAAGGTCAAACTCGATAAGAAATATTTTCCACTTTGCTAATCGACTGGTCGACATAGGCCTCTAAAAGATATACTTCAAAGGATCCATGTGGGAGATGAGATAAGTAGTGTAGGACAAAAGATAATGCTTCAACTTCTGTGCTACCCAAGTCAGGGCACAACATGTCCTTTTAAGAAGAGTGTACCTGGCCTCACATACTGTGAACTTCTTGCTAAGATAATAAATAGCCTACTTATTTTTGCCCGTGACATCTTGTTGACCCAGCATGCAACCGAACGAATTGTCCAAAACTAATAAGTACAAAATCAATGACCTGCCAGGCTCGGGTGGAACTAGTACTGGTAGGTTTGAAAGATATCTTTTGATTTTATCGAATGCTTCCTAACATTCTACAGTCCATTCAACAACAACACTCTTTTTCAACAACTTGAAAATAGGCTCACAAGTGGTTGTGAGTTGAGCAATGAACCTACTAATATAGTTCATTCTACCAAGCAAACTAATCACCTCCGTTCTATTCTTAGGCGACGGCAGATCCTGAATGGCTTTGATCTTTAAAGAATTCAATTTAATACGCCGACGGCTGACTACAAACCCCAACAACTTTCCGGATGGAACTCCAAATATACATTTTGTCGGATTGAGCTTGAGATTATACCTACGAAACCTCTCAAAGAACTTCCTTAAATGTTTAACATGGTCAGCTTGACTCTTTGATTTAATAATCACATCATCTACATAGACTTCAATCTCCTTATGCATCATATCATAAAACATGGTGGTCATGGCTCTCATGTATGTTGCTCCAGTATTTTTCAAACTGAATGGCATCACTCAATAATAATAAGTCCCCCATGGTATGATAAAAGACGTCATTTCCATGTCTTCATCATCCATAATGATCTGGTGGTATCCAGCATAGCAATCCACAAAAGAGGCTACCTCATGTTTAGCACAGTTGTCCAGCAAAATATAGATGTTAGGCAGTGGAAAATCATCCTTTAGACTTGCTCTGTTCAAATCATGGTAATCAACACATACTCGAATTTTGCCGTCTTTCTTTAGAACAGGAATAACATTGGATAATCACGTAGGATAACGAGCCACTCGAATGACTTTGGCTTCAAGTTGTTTCATGATTTCCTCTTTGATTTTGATACTTACATCAGTTTTAAAATTTCCCAACTTCTGTTTCATAAGGGGGAAGGTATGATCAGTTGGCAATTTATGAGTCACTAATTCAATGCTTAAACTAGGCATATCATCATAAGACCATACAAAAACATTCTTATAATCAATTAATGCTTGAATCATTCCATATTTTAGTTGTGGCAAAGCATGTACACTGATTTTAGTTTCCCTAACATCTTCTTGATTTCCTTGATTAATTGGCTCAGTTTCATTCAAATTAGGATTCGGCTTGTCTTCAAACTGTTCCAACTCTTTGCTTATATTTTTTCTAGTGCTGCTTCTTCATCATATTCCCCCTCTTACTTCATTATATCTTGATTAGTTTTGATTTTAAGATCAGGCTAAAAATTTTGCATGCATGTCATGTCATTAGAGTCAGCATAAAGAGAACTGTATAAAGAAAAGACAAAACAAAATACATTAGACACAAAATAAAAGGGACATTGTATTTCATTAAAAGGGAAAGATAGAAGGGTTTAAACACAAACAACAGAATATAAACAAGCTAAATTCTAAGTTACAACCCTGGAATAACTCAAAAAACTAAAAGGAAAACAAAACGAACTACCAAAACTCCCTTCTGACGGGGAGAGGAGTGACTTCCTAATTATTAAGACGGATAGCTGGGCCCATGAACTGTACATCTGCCTTACTGGTACCTTTTCCTGCTTCAACTATGTGAACTTCAATCAACAGGTTTTGGAATTCATCAACCAATTCAACTTCAAATTCTATAGGCTTCGTGACACCGCTCTTGACAAATGAGTCACTGAGCAGCGGCGTTGGGAGGGAGAGTGACTATGCTTTTTTTTTCCTTTCCTTGTCCTTCTTCAGATCTTCAACTGTAGGTTCAAAACCCAGACCAAAAGTGCCCATGCTCTCCCTTGGATATATGGGATGAACTATACCATGCAGAGATACTCCCAAACCCCTTCCTGTCTCGAATCCATACTTTAATATTTAATTTATCATCATGATAGAAGCAGGAGACAATTATGGCCCTGGCATAACCTGCCCTTCAAAGATACGATACACCGACATTGTATCAAAAGTTTGATAGACAAAGATCTCCTCTACGTTGTTTGCCTCAATAAGAGACAAGGGAGAATCTTCGTAGGCGGACAAATCCCCTTCACCATGAATAACCACTTCTTGCCTATCATGCTCAAACTTGATCATCTGGTGCAACGTAGATGCAATCTCCTTGGCCTTGTGGATCCACGATCTTCTCAACAATAGATTGTAAGAAGAGTTGATATTCAATACTTGAAACTCTATGGAGAATTCAATAGGCCCTATAATCATCATCAGTTATATTTCACCAATGGATCTTAATTTTGCTCCATCGAAAGCCCTGACACATATATTGTTGGGACTGATCCTCTCAACACCAATATTCAACTTTTGCAAGGTGGAAATAGGGAAAATATTTGCGCCAGAACCTCCATCAATCATGACATGAGTGACATAGAAATCTTCACACTTCACAGTAATGTAAAGACCTCGATTATGCCCCGTACCTTCAACTGGAAATTCGTCATTAGAGAAGCTGATTCGATTTACTTCAAAGATTTTTTTGACTATTTTCTCAAGCTGATTTACCATAATCTCCCTAGGAATGTATGCTTTGTTCAATACCTTCAGTATAATGTCACGATGTTCCTTAAAATGCAACAACAAAGATAAGAGAAAAATTTGAGCAAGGGTCTTCTTCAGCTGATCTATTATTGAATACTCTGGAAATTTTATCTTTTTCAAAAATTCTTAGACTTCTTCTTCGGTGACAGGCTTTTTGAGAGACGGAGATCCACTCACCACTGGCTTAGGCTTCCTCAAACCATCAGGCACGAAGCATCTTCCTGACCGAGTCAGACCCCCTACCTCATCTACTTCTTCCTCTACTTTCTTTCCCTGATAAGTCATCACAATCCATTTATAGTTCCAGGGGACCTTTTTCGTATCAACTATTGGAGGTTGGGTCACTGGTTTGATGATAATAGGCGCTGCAAGTGCTCCTTTTACCGTCAAGATAGGCTTACCCGGAGCTTCTACCACTGTCAACTTAGGTTTGTCCTGACTTAAACCAATATCTTTTCTGGCACGTTGTACCATGATCACAGTTTTCTTTGCGCTCTCTTAGACTTTATCTTCTCCCATTCCTTCCTGTCTTAATGACATTGCTTTCAACAAATCTGCCGCATTCACCGATTTATCCTCATTGGTTTGTATTTTGACAATTGGCTTATAACACATTGACGATTCTTTGCTATCATATATTAATTCCAACATATTGGTTTCAGCATGGGTTGGCAATGGATTATGGTTACTGTTTGGAACTTCCGGGGCCTGGACCAAAATCTGATTTGCATTGATTAAATCTTGGACAACTCTCTTTAAATACCAACATTTCTTGTTGTTGTGGCCTGGCATGTCAGAACAATATGCACACCTTATGGAATAATCAAGATTTCTTCGGAGGTGGATTTGAGAGCCTTCCTTTGATTGGGCTCAAGATCTTCATCTTTCTTAACCTATCAAACAAGCTAGCATATGACTCCCCAAGAGGTATGAACTGATTTTTGACCGCCTTCTCTTTCTTATACTCGGGCGTAGATTAGAAACCGGTTCTAGAGGGGTTTTGGTAATTTGGTGGGGCTGATGGACGATTTTGTGGAGCTTGCGTGCGCCATTGCGAGAAAAAAGAGGTTTGAGAATATGGCTGTGCGCTATATACTGGGTACGGAGGTGGTGGAATAGAATATAGTGGGTTTTGCACAGGGTAGTAATGGTGGGGAGGAATATATGGAGCTTGGGCGTAGGCTTGGGCTTGGGATTGGGGATAAGGGCAAGGCGATCTTTTGGATAGGAATGAGTTTCAGCTACAACGGTTGTCATGGCGTCTTTCTTCTTCTTACTTCCGAACGCTCTAGAGCCACCTTGAATTGCTTGGGTGGTTGATTTCAATGCGGAAAAACTCACTATCCAGTCGATCTTGATTTCGTCCTCTATCATCTCTACCATTTTGAGGACTTTAATAAAAAAATTTCCCATTGTCGAAAGTAAATATTGAAAATAGGTCTCATCCTGTGCCTGAATGAAGACCTGTACCACCTTACTCTTCTTCATTGGAGGCTTTACCCTAGCAGCCTGTTCACGCCATTTTATTGCGTATTCTCTAAAGACTTCAATACTTTTCTTCTTCATGTTGACCAAGGGTTTTTCGTCAAAAATCAGGTCGACGTTATACTGAAAATGTTGCACAAACTCAATAGCTAAGTCATCCCAGCTGTTCCATTTGCCAATATCCTGATCGACAAAATATTCTGAAGCCAGATCGAAAAGACTCTCGCCAAAGAAAGCCATGAGCAACTCTTCCCTTCCTCCTGCAGCCCTCAATTGGTTGCAATAACGTATCAAGTGCGCCACGGGATCACCGTGCCCAGCATACTTCTCAAATTCGGGCATTTTAAAACCAAGGGGAAGGTTAACGTCTGGGAACATACAAAGATTTTTATAGAAAACACTCTTATAACCTCCGATTCCCTACAAATTTCTCATGGACTTTTCCAAACTTTTCAGTTTCCGCGCCATGACCTCTTGTTCCTCTGTTGCAACAGGATTCTCCGTATCAAATGGAAATGCAGGTGGATGAGTGTACCCATACGGTTCATTCATCCTCAAAGTAGGTTCCAGGGCATAATACTGATCATATGAAACCTTCAATACTGGCTCACTAGCAGATTGAGGGAGTACCATCGTCGAACGTACTGCATAGGTGGGGGCTTCAGGTGGTGGAGGAGCCACGAACACAGGTGCTGTAGGGGGCGCCGGATGAGCAGCGAGCCTTGGTTGGGGAACTTCCAAGGGCACACTAGGGATGCCAGGATAATATTAACACGGAGTGAATCCTGGCGCGTGCACAGGTGACTCAATAAGAGCAGAGAATTACGCTTGAGAGAGCGGTGAGCAATTAGAGATGTTTCCAAGATCTTCGAGGAGTGGAGGAGGAGGAATTCCGCTAGCCCACACTCGGTGCAAATGTATCAATTGTTGCCTGAGCCTTACTAACTCATCATTGCGTTCTAAACTTTCTTCCCTGGGATCCTGATCTAGGTCAATGAGCGAATTTTCAATCTCCCTGCCAGCCATGCCAAGCTTTGCTTTTGATCTAGTGAAGTATGGCTGACTAGCCAAAGTGCTACAATACCAACCACTTTTATCTGAAAGAACATGCTCATCAAAGACAACACCCGTTAGGATTAGGTCACACAACAAGCATGGGAGTCACATTTCCAAAGATTGTATTAGATTCATGCGTATTTCTACCAGCCTTTGATGGTAGCGAGGTTATTTTAACATCATCCCAATCTTTCTTCTATGCCCAATTGCTTCTTTCCTCCAACCACACCTCTTTTTTTTCGCCCTCATTTCTCTCTTGTTTTCATCAGTCTTTTTTCTTTCACCTTATTCTCTCATCACTCTTTCTTTTTTTTTCTTCTCTCGCTATCTACCCTCTTTTTATTATTTTTATGGCTTTTGATTTTCTTTAAAGGAGAAAAAATAATGAAGAACGAAGAATCAAAATGATTAGATCGCACCCACAAGTAGGTTGCCTGCGTATCATGTTGTACATGAATCAGATCTTGCATTGTTCTAAAAGCATATGCATAAACATCACAAAGTTGAAGATTTTTGATTGATTTTTTTTAAGAAGAACACACAAAATAAAATAACACCGCAACATCACTATATTTCATAGAAGAGACAACTAAAATAAACTTTGAATTTAAGATAACTTTGAAACTAATTAACAAATATGAAACAATACTCTAGACCCATAGGACAACATACATAAATTTCCTAATAAAGACTCCAATGTTAAAACAAACTTGACACCGACTTAACAAAGACACAACAATACAAATGACAAAAACAAAGGACTCAAAAATAAAAGAAATGAAGTGCTCCTTCAAACTGCTGCACTGCGTGATGGCCCTGGCTGAGATGGACCTGTCTGTGGAGTTCTCGTTCTCCTATTCAAACTTTGTAGCATATCCTGCAATGTATCTTTAATGCTTGGGAAGAATCTCCTGAAACGTATTCTTACCTCTTGAGGAGTACACATGAAAAGATTTCTCTGATACCCTTCCACAGTTGTAAGTAAACCTAATAATTGAACCCTTAATAACTCCACTTTGGCCTCCATACTTTCATCCTGACAATCGTCAATTATGCATTCTTCCTGTATTCTCCCTCTAACTTGTGCTGAAAATGGTCTATTGATACCTCGAGGAATAGATTGCAGCCAGATTTCATATCTCGGAGTGTATCCTAGATTATCCAAACCTGCTTTGAGAAAATCTACACCCATTTTTGTTGCATTAAGCTAGAATTGCTCATATTTGATTTACCCTTGTGCTATATTCTTAAAATATTCGACATCCTTTTAAAGATCCATTATTAGTGGAATGTCTTGAAGTCTACCCAATTGACGCATTACCCTACTCGGGTTGTAAGGTCTAGTGCATTTGAGCCTAATCAGAGCAAGAAGAGGTTGTATGCAACATCCATACAAGATTAACTTCGGATTGAGCCAACGATAAGTCCAAAGGATATTGTCATGAGTTCTTGCTTCGAGAAATTCGACCTAAGCATTGACTCATATAGGCAATGAGAACTTATCAAAATGTATTCTTTATTCGATGGCATTCACTCGCTCGTTTAAACAACGATCAATCACATCCTGTCTGACCAAAGAAGGAGTGTGCAAATGTTCCATCATCCATAATTGTAATATTAAATTGCTTCCTTCAAAAAATCACAGCCCCTCTCTTACCTCTGTCAAAGCCTTATATAGTTCCACCAAATCATAGGTACGATAGTAACTCCATCTTTTTTCTTGAACAAGGCCATCACTACTGATTGTAAATGGGTGTTGATACACCTTTCATCTAACGGGAACACTAAAGTACCTAACAACGCCAAACAGAAAACCTCAAGACATCGTTTTTCCCAATTCTTCTTGGTAGTACAAAATTCATCCCAAAAGTGATAAAAACTATCTGGAGACTCAAATCTAGCGAACAAATAATCTAAGAAAATCCAAGATTATTTCAGGGACCCTAGGTGTTCATTAGCCTTCAAACCGCAAAGCTCAAGAAATCTCCTGCTAGAATAATTTAGAGCTAGGATTAACTTCTTACCGATATATGGTAAATGAAACAGAACAGATATTTCTGTCAGGGTAGGCATAATTTCATAACCTCCGAACCTAAACACTAAGCTGTCTGAATCCCAAAACGTCGATGCAACCTCTATCAGATCTGTCCGGGGAGTGATATTCAAAAGTGATGTAAGATTGCCTAACAATTTTTCTATCTCATGCCTTTCAGAGTAGTTGAGCATACCCCACCATTTGATTAACTTTTTGGGAACCTTGGAAACCATCAAGACTCTAGACCCTGTGGATGGCTCCATCCTATAACAATACACAGAGTTATGACTCACGATTCAATAAGGGCAAGAGAACTCCCGACCCTCAAGATTCTGACACAAAGAAGTGTCACATTACACAGCCGACCTATAACTCAAAATCACCGAATGAAAATGCTCAGAAGACTCAACCTAGCTGGCTATGAACGCTAACAAATACTTGACTAATCAGGAAATGGACCTTAACTAGGACTACGACAACAATCGAATTTAAAAGATTACTAGACCCACTAAAGGATGCCTACGTATCCCGACCCGAGAGACGAGAATCAGGTATGCGTAGTTTGTCTAGATTGGACAAATAAAGATTAGACAAATGATTGAACCCTAACCTAAGAGACATGACCATAAAAGACGACAAACAATGTTAAAAAATCTTTTTGGGTTTTCCAAATTGATACTTCACATAAAACTGACACCAACAACAGTGAAAGAAAAATCTTTTAGATATTTTCGTTATATGAAATGTACAAAACTTCTATAATTTTTTTTCATTTTAAAAAAAAACTCCTAAAAAAAATCTTTTTGATTGAATTTTTGAATTTTGAATTTTACTAAAGAAGACAAAGGAAAATCTTTTTGATGCTTTTTTTTTTTGACAAATGAGTGCAAAAATAAAAAAAATCTTTTTGAATTTTGAAAAACAAAAGCCATAAAGAACTGTAAAATTACGACACTCTCTTTTTCTTTTCGATCTCACTTTTTCTTTCTTTTTCCTCTCTTTGTTCTTTCTTTTTTTTTTTTCAAATATTTTGTCTACACACTTTACTTCTAACACATGCTTTTCCCAAATCAGTCCATCAAATTACCGCGTTACCCTCAGAGATGCAAATATTTAACACGTAGAGATACTTTAGAGGTGAGTCTCCTACAAAGGGTCCCGCGGGTCCCGCTAGGTCTCGATATGATACAGATAAGCATGACCTAAAGGCTGACCTATGTTGGGGTTCACTAACAAGGTTGTTCAGGAGAGCGTATAGTCGATAGTGGCTTCGACAGCTTTCCACCCACTTCATACGTCCGACGGCTTCCCCTCCTAAAATAAGGGTGACTCAACTAGAATTCATGTACACGATGTGCACTCCGAAACTTGTTACAGAAAGAATTGACTCGGGTTATGCAAATGATGCCAGATATAAAGCGATAACACATAAAGAAAAACTGTTAAACAAAAAGCGCATAGACACTCAACAATGGTAAACAATAACACAAAACAACACAAACAAAATGTCTATACACCTATAGTGCCAAATTAAGCCGATACAACTCCAAAAAAAATAAGCACGAATAATTTAGAATTCTCCAGTAGAGTCGCCAGAACTATCACACCCCTTTTTTCAACTCCCAAAAAGATTATCGATTTTAAGTTTTGAAAGAATTTTTATTATTAAAATGACAAAAAATTGAAAATTTGCTACAAAAAAGAATTATTTATATTTTTTATTCAGAGTCACCACTTGGCATAATCGTGTATGCCAATTCACCTTTGGAAATCTTTTTTTCAAAACGGTTTTGACTCTAAAATTGATCCGCGAACAAAGATTTTGTCTAAGAAATTCTGTTGACCGAGGGGAAGGTGTTAGGCACCCCTCGGTCCCGTGGTTTGAACACGGTCACTTGGTGGAGCATATCGGCTAATTTGACATTACAAGTGCATAAACTACACAAAAACATACAAACCAATCGATCAAACAAACAAAACAAACAAATCCAAATTTACAGTGTCTAGTCCAATTATTACAATCCGAAAATAGAAAAATACAAAAAATATAAATCCTATTCTGAACTAATCCTAAATTATGCTCCGACGTTTTACCCGATGCCTTGGGCCTTTATCACGGACGTCCTCCAAGTACAAAATACTTTGGGGCATTCCCCGAATAAAATAATACAAGTACTTCGAGGCATTCCCCGGCCAAATGATACAAGTGATCCCAAAGTGATAAAGCCAAAAACCATTCAATCATACAGTTCAAATATCCCATCAATCCACAATCCCTAAATTTGCCTACCCGATATATATTTGCCTATCCCACTAGACCTACCATGATACTATCAAGTTCGATGTCGATGAATCAAAACCACAATAATCACTTTATCAACTTTTAACTTTCGCCCCAAAACAACCAATTTTAATTCTCAAATGAGATATCACTTCATCACATAATCTATAATCCACAATCAAGGGAGTCAAACAACAAATCAAAACAACCAACAATTCACATCATCAAAGATCGATCAACACGATATTCAATTCAATGCACCAGATATCATCAACAATGAAATAAAAGAGGTGAAAGAGTAGAATTGGACCTTATTTGAAGCTTTCAAATTCAATATTATTCGAATAAAAGAAAGTCTGCACCCGAAAACCTTAAACCGAACCTCAACCATGACTAAATTTGACTCTGTATAGAGAACTAATAGCCGAACAGCTTCAAAACTAGTGGGAATAGAACTTTAATACAGAGTCGAAATCACCCCAAAACCCGATATCGACCATGAACCACAAAATAAGCAAACCCAAAACCCCAACAATACAATAGAAAATCTAAACCCAATGTAGCTCAAGCTCCGGTGAACCTCAACTCAACCCCATTTTCTTCTCAGTTTCAGATCTTGACCTCAAATCAGTTCTCTATCTCGAATATCTCAATCAGTTCTCTCTCTCGTCTCCCTCCTCTATATCTTTCTCTTTCGTGTGGGTGTATGCAGCAGTAGAAAAAAAGGGAAAAGAAAATCGAGCCCTTTTTCTTTCAAAATGGCGTGTGTGTGTTTGATTGAAAGAATTTGTGTTGCGTGTGAATGGCGTGTGTATTCTCTGTGTGTGTATATGGCCGTGTTCTTGTGAGAGTGATGAATGGTCCCCTTTTTGTCAAATCCAAAGTGTATTATTATTGTTTTTTTTTAGTCCAAAGAAAAAAGGAAAAAAGTCAATAAAGTTGTTGCTATTGGCATATGGGTTTGTGCAGGTTAGTGGGTGAATTAGGTAGGGGTAGGGGTAGTGGTAGGTTGTTAGGATGAGGGTGTATGGTACGGTGAGCTAAAAAATGAATAAAATTGAACTTAGGAGGGACAAAATTAGGTGTCTACAGGTGCCTTTCTTTTTTTTAGTAATTAAAAATTATATTAATAAAATAATTTAAATATAAATTTTTTAATTAATATTTTTTGGGGCCCTCAGTGCCACTTGGCACATTTCTGTTCGTAATTTAATTAAAAAAAACACCTCATGTGCTTTCTGAGAGTGCACTGCACGCGCAGTGCCATATGGGCAAAAAATGCCCAATTGGAACCAAATTAGGGGGGTTTAGGGGTTTAATAGGTACAAGTCTTAGTTTAGGGGCCTAAGTGAATTTTAGGGACAAGTTTGAGGGGCTATCGATGGGTTTGGCCTAAATAAAAAGACATATTTACGTATTATATCAAAATAAGACGAAGGTAAACATAAATTATTTTTAAGAGAAGATAGAAGGTTAAAATCCTTTTTCTCTTAAAAATAAAAGAAAATACTCTATTACCACCTTGAACTATACGTGAAAAGGTTGAGACCCACCCGAACTTTAGAAGGGCCCTATTACCCCCTGGATTAATTAAAATCGTATTTTTGACAATCTTAGTGCCTACGCGGCACATACGTGGCACAACACACTGAAGGGTCCACGTAGGCACACGTGTGTGCCACATAAGCACTAAGATTGTCAAAAATACGATTTTAATTAGTCCAGGGGGTAATGGAACCCTCCTAAAGTTCAGGTGTGTTTCAACCTTTTTGCGTATAGTTTAAGGTGGTAATAGAGTATTTTTCCAAATATACAAGTCTTTCACAGTATCAGACATACAATCTAACCATTCAATAGTATCAATAAATGCTTATGATAAAACATAGCTAGCCTTTTATCATAGAAGTATATATTTTTGGTGAGTTATTTAAGCGAAGATGCGGATTAAGTTTTACTATGTATTTGGTCATAGTAGTTGGAAAATAAATTTTAGAGAAAAGACATGTTTTCCCCCCTGAACTTGTCCTCCAAACTCACTTTAGCACTTAAACTTAACTTACATTTGTTTATCCCCCCTTAATATCTTTAAAGTATATTAATTTTACCCCTCAAGTTGACGTGAATTTTTTTTTTTTAAAAAAACTGATATGGTCCCACTTTTTTTTTATATATATATATATATATATATATATATATGAAGAGAGAGAAACTCACCCCTTACCTTTTACCCCACCCAATCTTCATCTTCTTCATAAGCCCTACCCTCTCACCCCTCACCCCACCCCATTTTCTTGTATTTCTTCTTACACCCTACCCCAATTCCCTTTCTTCTTCTTCTAACTCTTCATCTCCGCTTCTATTATCTTCATTGATTTCTTCAAGAAAGAAAAAAATGTGTGTGAAAAGTTATGAATTTTAATGTGTTAGAAAATAATTTTGGAAAAGAAAGTCTTTCAATACATGATTGTTGAACTAAATTACTTATGTGAATTTTCAAGAAATCTGTTGTTCGATTTATTATATTGTCTTTTGTATCCACCATTAGTGAACCTTGAAAAGCTTGAAAACAAAAAAAAAAAAAAAAAAAAAAGAGTGTTGAATTCATGGTTGATGTTCAAATTGATTATTGGAGCTTTCTGATGATGATGTGAAGTTGTACTTGAATTTTGAGTTTGATTGGTATGAATTTTGCTAGTTTAATTTTGTATCCGCCAATTTTGAAGCTTGAAAAAGCTTGAAGACAAAAAAAAAATGAGTTCGTCGAATTCAAGATGAGATTGATGTCGAAATTGATTATTGAAGTTTTCTGATGATGTTGTAAAGTTGTACCTGAAATTTGAGTTTGATTGGTATGAATTTTACTAGTTTAATTTTGTATCCACCATTATTGAACCTTTAAAAAGTTTGAAGACAAAAAAAATGAGTTTGTTGACTTCATGGTTGATTCCAAATTGATTATTGAGATTTTCTAATGATGTTGTGAAGTTGTAGTTGAAATTTGAGTTTGATTGGTATGAATTTAGCTTGTTTATGTTGAAATTTGAGACCCAAAAATGAAGAACCCATACATGGGCAATGTTGAAGATGACAGATGATAGATGACTATGGGGTGGGTGAGGGTGGGGGGTGGGCGGGTGGGTGGGAATGTATGTGAAAAAACTATTTTTTAATATATATATAGATTTTAGATAAAAACGTATATAATTTTTATTGTTGTTGAGTTTAAGGCCTCTCATTTAACTTTCAGCTTAGGCCATCAATGTGGTTGAGCCGCCCCTGATACTCACGTGCTTCAAGAAAAATAATTATTCTTGTCACGATAGAGGTCGCATCGCGTATTTTTCTATTCTCTCCAGTATTCGTTTTACCTTATGCTCCATCAATGCTAACTATGCCAACAATACCTGGTTATAACAACAAATGAGGAAATAGTGGGAGTAAAGTTGGAGCAGAGTGCATTGATAGTTATAACCACAAACTTTTACCAATTATCCTTATTTGGGATTATTTATTTAGTAGATAAATTTATATTTATTTCACTTGCAACTTATTGACCTTTTAGATTATAGATCAAGAATTGTTGCTAGGAAGGTAAAAATAGCGTCTAGACTCAAAACACATAAACTTGTGTATTAAGAGAAGTAGCTTAGATGCTTAAGGTAATTTATATTGTCACGCTCAGTAAAAAATTATTTAGTTATTAAAAAAAAATTATGAACCTTTTAGACAAAGGTTTAAAGATTACTCTTTTTTTTAATCATAGTTGAAAATCTTATGCAAAAATATTATACTGCCTTCTAAAACTTTGTAAGTTAATGTAAATGTTTGATGAAATCTAATAATTTATTTATATGTTGAATAATATATGAGTAAATATTAGATCTGAATCCAACATTGTCAGAACAGAAAGAATAACTTTTCAAAGCTATATTGGCACAGATATAAAATCAAAATGATGGTCTAAAAACGTGACATCTGTGTAAATTAGCAAATTATGATTTTGTCCAAGATATGCTATTGGGCCCTTTTTAACCTGGTCTTTACCACTTTTGGAATTTGGGCTTATAAATGTGGATTAGAGAACCCTGAGTATACTTCTGCCTTCTATCATCAACCGCCTTAAAACCAGAGTTTGTCTGATCTTCTTTTTAAATAGAGTAACTTATACAAATTTCAAATTTTTAATGAGTTATAATATTTTTATCATAATTTTATTAAATTATAAGATATTTCAAACTTAGTGTTTGTGATGCATATCTTTAGCCTTGATATATATGTATTGTGATACATTTGTAACTAAGTGGTTAGTTAAATAAGGAAATAACTGATTTTCAATTATTACAGGGAGTAAATCACGCATAAATCATGACGTACCATATCCACTTTCAAATGAATCTCTGAAATACCCAAAACCAGTCAACTTTCAATTTTTTCTCCCTTTCTCCCATAATTTAAACATGTTTTGTTATTATTGGGAGTGTTCACAAACTGATCTTAAATTTTTATGTGATGGACTAGCTTTACAGATGTATCTCTGGTAAAATTACTCAATACCCATTCAAAATTCAATCTCACACAAAATAAATAGTTTACATATGTCAAGTATATGTTAAATGTATCAAACATTTATAAATGAATCAAAAATATGAATCACTACCAAAAAGTATCTGTCATATATATAAGCAATATTCTGACAACAAATGTATCACTCATATGTATCACTATTTATAGTACAAAAATGTATCGAGAAATTAGCAACAATATATATGTATCAAGCGCATTAATCAAAAATATATGTATGAACGTCGAATTCGATATCTAATTCTACGGACCATTGCAGTGGGCATCGTCATTGTCATGATTCCGCCGAAAACTATGAGATTTTTAAACTTCTACAGCATGAAGATTCTTCAAAAGAATATGAATGTTTGTCAATATGAAGCACACAGTAAAGCTTTCAAAATTTTAAGAAAAAAAAGATTAATAGATATAGGAAAAAATTGGACCAAATTGTAAATTGCAAATGATAAAATCTGATGGAATTTATTTTAATTTATTTTTTTTAGATAGTTAAGAGATTTTGTTCCATTATTTATTCTCCTAAAATGAATATAAATATGTTACTTCCTTATTTAATATATATCAAGAGAAAAAGGAGAAATATGAAATTGTTATGAACATGTTACCATATATAGTGAATGTCTACTTTACAATATATAGTGAATGTCTATTTATGAAAAAGTTAAAAATAACAAGATTAGTTTTTTTCTTATAAGTAAAGGGATTTTCTTTCATTGTAATTGAACCCTCAAGAACCTCTCAAGAAAATAATAATCAGTCTTTCTTCTTTCTTTATTCTTCTTCTTCTCTACTTTATATTTTATATCACGTTATCAGCACGAGACTCTGTCAAATAAGGTGAGATTATAAATCTAAAAGTAATTTCAAGGTTAGTAATTTCTTATGCTATTTTTCTTTTGCTACTAATGATATAATTATTGTTGGATTTGAGGAAAAATAATTAGTTTGGAACCACTTATGCTTTTAATTTGTTCATGAAGAACAATATTGTTAAAAGATATGATCATGAATTTAAGTCTCATCTCATTAAGAGGGTAAGACATTGGGTTAAAATTTTCAATGCACCATGATGATAAGATGTTGGGTTCAAGTCCCGTCGAGTTATAGCCTAAGACGCCTTTATATGGATAAGACATTGAGTTTGAATATCAATACACCATATTAATGATATTATAATGGTTAAGGCAAAATAATGGGTGTTTGATGAAAAGTCATGAAACATATCCCATTGATATGCTCTATTCCATGAAGTGAGTATGGTAGCAATATATGATATATCTGAAAGTTGATAACTTGCTCCATTCTTGAAAGAAATGTGGTAGCAGCGCATAATATGTCTGAAAAAAGACAAGTGATTGAATGCACGAATATAAGCGTGGAGGGACAATATGATAATAATCATCAAAAGTGATAATATTTTCACACGCTTATTATGATTATAAGATATATTAGAGAAAAAATCTCTACATTATATGCATACCTTGATTGCTCTTGAATTAGCAATATTTTGAAAGAGGTTATAAGCTATCATAATTTGATATGCTTAACACATAATTATATTCAATTCCTGGAAATAAAAATTCTGATTGTTATAAGCACATATTCATTCCTTGGGGTGACTGTGATAATATTTAGCAAAATTTATCAATACAAATGTGCACTTGATTGTGATGGTACCACAACTCACCTCCGAAAAAAGTAAAATAATTGAGAAGAAATATTTTGTAATTTGCTCAGAAGTAGTAAATATGATATTTATTCTTGTAAAGTAAATCTGAAATTTACTAAAGCAAAAAGCATATGTCATGATAAACTTGGAGTTTACTCGTGTAAAAATTCATACGTTGACATGAATGATTGTGACATTTCGAAGATGTGTAGATTGAGTACTAGACATATATTAAAGAATTATAAGATTCTTCAAACATTATTCATGTTGTTTGTTCTCATGATAAGTTGGTTGGATCAATCAATGTTGGTATTGAATTCCTTAAACCTGAAAAGTATAAAAGGTGAATATGGGTCCGCTCACTCATCATGTGATCTATTGAGATGCATCGATATTATACGATCATATGTGAGTTTATTGTCAACCTGCAGTTTGACATTCATAAAGATGCTTGCTTAAAATAAATTGAGTTAAGAGCATAATTTTTAAATTGTGTAATCAAGGCAATTCATCTTGATAATGCTAGTTAAGTTTATGTTAAATGCCTTTGATAAATAGCTGAACCATTGCTAATGAGAACAAAGCTTCATGTGTTGGTTTAAAATATTATATATTATATACAAAAGTACTTGTATGCATCAAACCAATAAATTATAATTAATTCCCCCTTAAAGTTGGTTCTGAGTCAAGAACCACACGTAGTCCATCTAACAGTTTTGATGTGTGGTATATGATTAATGAATATACCATAATGCTCAAAAATGAATTATCTAAAGTAAGTTGAGATTTATGTTAGTTTTTCTAACATAAGGGGAAGATTATAAGCAGCTATGAAATATGTTAGGAATTATCTTCAGATCCTCATTCAAAAAATAATTCAAGTCAAATGGTGAAAGCATCTTATATTTAAGCTGCAGGTGCTCCTATTTTGTGTTTCTAAAGGACACATTCTATGCATGCGTAAAGCATGATAGACCAACCAGTTTCAAATGAAATAATCCTTGAAAAATAAGGATCAAATAATCATAATAAGAAGTCATGTGCTCTTGAAGAGCCTACGACATAACACTTCATGAAACCTTATAAGACGTTCAGATATCTGAAAATAATGAAGTGACGAGATCTCAAAATGTTATGTCACACTGTGAACCGATACAAAATGATACATCATCATGATATCTTTGATACAATATTGGCGCAATATTGTGAAAGATTACGAGGATCTGAATTCTAAGTTTATTTAAGCATGTTGATGCTGAAATATTTATCAAGTGACGTGAAGATGCATCTTAGTAAGCATAAAACTTATTTGATTTGTAGTCCAGTCACTTGAAGATGTCATACTTGAAATTTTGAATATTGTCACTTGATAAAATTTATATGAAAACTCTTTAAGGATTCAAATTGTTTGAAGCATATTAAATATAAGGATGTTGAAACTGTCAGATATCACCTTCTTCATGATAGATTTGTTAAGGACTATTTTGTTTGAAAATATCAAGGAGAAAAAAATGTGATTGGAGGATTTCTTCTGGTAATAATTTGAAAAATGGTGCTCAACTTTAACTGGGATATGATAATCAATATCGACAAATAATTTTAGATGTTGCTGGTCCCAACTTTAATCATGGTTCGAGTTGGCAACCTTACAACAATATTGAATCCAAGTTATCTCATCCGTGTAAACCCTCAATTGAGGAGGAACATGATACTTCGATGGAGAAGGAGCCTAATTTAGAGTCAAAAAAATTTTATGATTTATTGCAAACTGCTGATGTCAAATTGTATCCCAGTTCTTCCCTCTCTCAACTTACAGTAATCTTTCGATTGTTAAATATTAAAATGGAGAATACTATGTCATAGAGGGGTTTTAACCAAATAATGCAATTATTTAAAGAGGCTTTACTTGAAGATAACCTATTGTTTGATAATTATTATCAGACTAAGATGCTAGTGCGTAGCTTGGGTTTACCCATTGAAAAGATTGATTGTTGTGAATTGGGATGTATGTTGTATTGGGATGATGATGAACATCTTACCTCTTGTAAATTTTATGGTGAAGAGAGGATAAGCGTCGTGTTGGATCTCGTAAGAGAAAATTAATTCCTTACAAGAGAATGTATTATTTTTCTTTGATTACTAGATTGAAGAGATTATATGCATCTCATACTACAGTTGCTAACATAAGATGGCATCATGAACATATAAAAAAGGATGGGGTAATGCGTCATCCATCAGACTCATGAAGCTTGGAAGAACTTCAATAAAACTCATTAATTTTTGTCGTTGCCAAGAAATTTAAGGTTGGGGTTATGTACTGACGGTTTTCAGACAATCAGTCAGTCTAGGAGAAAATATTCTTTGTGGCCAGTAATTGCCACTCCATACGATTTACCTCCAGGAATATACATGAAAGAGGCTTATATATTGTTAACTGTTATTGTTTCAGGGTCAAATAATCCCAAACATAAAATTGATATTTATATCCAGCCTCTAATAAAGGAATTGACCTTATTATGGGAGACGGGTGTAGAAGCATTTGATATCTCCAAAAAATAAAACTTACAATTGAGGACAGCTTTGATGTGGACAATTAGTGACTTTTCAGCATATTCTATGTTATCAGGATGGAGTACTATAGGTAAGTTTGCTTGTCCTTATTGTATGGATGAAACACAATTCTTTAAATTACAACATGATCGAAAAACATCATGATTTGACTATCACAGAATGTTCCTTGACCAACATTATTCATTTAGGAGAGTTCGTAAAAATTTTCTTAAAGATCGGACTGTTAAAAGATCACCACCACCCTACTAAACCAGAGAATAAATATTGAATTAAACTTGTGATTTGGGGATAAGAAAAGTAACAAAGTTAGATGCAGAAGAAGTTAATCAGATAATATGTACTCCCTCCGTCCCATTTTATGTGTCGTCATTTGATCGGGCACGGAGTTTAAGAAAAAAGGGAAGACTTGGTAAAGTTTACCAAATTATTCTTTATCAAAAAATGTTTCAATATCTTTTTTTTTAATTAAGTGGGACCAATAAGGGTAAAAGGGTAATTGTATTTTTAAAAAGTTGCCTAATAAGGAAAGGTGACACTTATTTTGGGACGGACTAAAAAAAAATAATGACACACAATTTGGGACGGAGGGAGTAGTTCTTATTGATGAAAAAAGCAAAGCATCTTTTGAAATTTGCCTTATTGGAGTTCTAACATGACTCGACATAACCTCGATGTCATGCATATTGAGAATTTTTTTTTTCATAATGTATTTAATGCAGTCCTCAATATTGATAAGAAAATCAAAGACAATCCATAACCTCGTCTAGATATGGTCAATTACGGTGATCGACCTCAGTTGGCAAAGAATGTCACACCCCTTTTTTTCACTCTCAAAAAGATTGATTTTAGTTTCGAAAGGGTTTTATTATTAAGTGACAAAAAATAAAAATTCTGTTCCGAAAAGGATTTTTTTATAATTAAATTCAAAATCGCCACTTGGAATAATCCGGTGTGCCAAGTCACCTTTGGAAAATTCTTTTTGAAATGGTTTGACTCTTTAAAACTGGTTTGCCAACAGAGATTCCGGCTAAGGAATTCTGTTGACCGAGAGGAAGGTGTTAGGCACCCCCCGATCCCGTGGTTTGACCACGGTCGCTTGGCGGAGAGTATAGGCTAATTTGACATTATGAATATATAAACCACACAAAACATGCAAAACAATCAATCAAGAAAACAAGGTAAAACAATCCAAAATTTAGAGTTCAGTCTGAATTATACAGTCCAAAAATAGAAAAATACAAAAATATAAATCGTATTCTAAACTAAACCTAGACTAAGCTCCAATGCCCTACTCGATACCTCGGGCCTTCATCACGAACCTCCTTTGCGTACATGATACATCGGGGCATTCCCTGTGAATAGATACAAGTACCTCGGGGCATTCCCCAGCTAAATGAGTTCAATTGAATTAAATACGATAAAACAAAATCATTCCAACACATATTTCAAACATGCCATCAATCCACCATGCCTAAATTTGTCGACCCAAGCCTATCATTTACGTATTCATTCTCGACTTAAGACATAAATCTATCACGTGTCATATTAATAATAAATAAAAATTAATCCAAATTTATCCCTTTTGTCAGTTTTCAATTTCTACTGTCAACTTCCTTTTTATCAATCGCACTATCAAAATTACTCAAATTCGTCTGGTACATATCATAAAAATTGCATCGTCAAGCGCATAATCACGAAATCAATAACAAAATGATCTGACAGAACATGATCACACCCACATAATCACAAGAAAATCAACAAATCAAGATAGAAAATGGGTTAAAGAAATGGACCTCGAAGAAACGTTCTTGTATGATAATAGAGAAATTCGAGAACCAAAACCCTCAACGGAGATCCCCAATGACGAACAAAGCTCCAAATCACAGATATTCAATCCACCAGATCCCAAAACCCTCAAAGAACGATATTATAAACAAACCCAGAAACTAGACGAACCCAAAACGCCCTAAAAATCCAATGGAAAACTGAACATCGACGGAGACTGAGCTTTTGTGAGCTGATAGCGACAGAAATGACTAAAACAGTCTGAATCCGGCTAGATCTCATCCAGAAATAGAGGAAAGACAAAGATATTCTAGCGTATTTGGGACTAAATTAGTTGATTTGACAAGGAAAACCAATTCCGGTGTAAGTGTCATCGGGAAAAGCACGAAAAGGACTCGGGTTTTCTCCATTTTTGCTATTTTGTCATCGAATTTCTGTAAAACACCAACCCTCCATCGTCTTCTCTTTACTGCGTGCGCGTGTGCGTATATTTCTCGGTGAGAGTGTGCGTGCGTGCGAGATTTGTGAAGATTTCGAGAGAGGTGAGTGTGTGCGTACTTGATTTGTGAAAATTTTAAGAGAGGTGAGTGTGTGTTCTTGGTGCCTGTATGGTATATGTGCGATGGTGTGTATTAAAAATATGGAAGATTGTCTATTGGCAGTGTGTATTATGTGAAGATGGTAATTCCATAGGTTCGTGTATCTGTTCCCAAAAATAAAAGATTATGGTGTGAATATATATGTAAAGTTTTTTTGCGATGAATGGAAAAGAAAAGAAAGATGTCCTCGATTTTTTCTGTTGCACCCCCCTCCTATTTTTGTTGTGATGTAGTGTTGTTCTTTTCTTTGTGGAAAAAAATGTGGGGGAGGATGGTTACCTGGGGTAGGGGTAGGTGAGTTGGTTAGGATAAAGTTTGTTAGGGTAAGGGTTGTTATTTTGTTAGGGAGTTTTGTTATTATTTTTTTTTTTTTGTATTTTGTGGAGGGATAATTACAGGGGGTAGGGCACGTGGTAAGACGGGGATAAAAATGTGTAACTTGGATCTTCGGGAGAGACAAAATTAAGTGTCTACATCATGCCCCCTTTGAATGTAAACACGAAGTGTTTTCAGACAAAGAAGTAGACAATGAGACCAAATTTTGACCCGACCATTATTCAAGGAAAGAAACAGAAGAAAGAAGAGCAACCGGGTTTTAACTTAGGACATCCTACCTACCCAATTTATGAAGGAATCAATTGACACATATCTCAAAGGGTTGGAAGGAGAGGAACTATGCCGCGTTGGAGAGTCAAGTGAGGTTCCATCAAGGTTCCGGTCCGCGGCTCTGTCATTACATCAAAAATAAAAATTACATGTTAAAACATAAATGAAATTGCAATCCTATCTATGCAGCTTCTTCTGGGCTCTTGACTTGAGTTTCATCACCCTATTCTTCAGGCGGGCTCCTGACTTGTAATTCCTTCAACTTGTTGCTTACCTTTCAATTTCTTCACCCTGTTCTCTAGGTGGGTTCCTGACTTGCTATTTCATCAACTTGTTGCTATACTTTCAACTTCTTCACCCTGTTCTGCAGGCGGGCTCCTGACTTGTTATTTTTCAATCTATTTAACTTTCAATTTCTTCACCTTGTTGCTTGGTTTTCCATTTATTCGCCCTGTGCTCCGGGCAGGCTCCTGAAATCACATCAAAACTGGAAAGAAAATTATCCCAAACAAAAATTGTTATAAAGAGAAATTTCGTTTTCCAGAAAAGTAAAGTTCCAAAAATAAGAATTAAATTTTTCCCCAGTTTATCATCAGAAGACTTTTGGAAAAGTCACATCATACCTACTTCCATGTTGCAATGATGAATCAAGACTCTAACTAAGAAATGCATCTCTTGAGAGTAAAATTGAATAACCAAGACTAGGAAGTGCGTCTCCTAAGAATTAAAGTGAGGGATTCTAACTAGAAAGTGCGTCTTCTAGAGATACAAGTTTAAGTTAAAAAGTGCATCACCTAACAAATGAAAACTAGTAAGGAAGTGCGTCTCCTAAGGATTAAGTGCAATAACTCGACTGGAAAGTACATCTACAGAGAATCAAAACTTAAGTTAGGAAGTGCGTTACCCAAAAAGCAAAGTTTGAATTACCCAATCAAGGAAGTGTATCTCCTTACCAATGTTGCTTGAATGATCAAAACAAGGAAATGCATCTCCTTACCAATGCTGCTTGAATTACCAAAATAAGGAAGTGTGTTTCCTTACCAATGCTGCTTGAATTACTCAAACAAGGAAGTGTGTCTCCTCACAAATGTTTCTTGAATTAACCAAACAAGGAAGTGCATCTCTTTACAAATATTTTATGAATTAACCAAACAAGGAAGTGCATCTCCTTATGATAGCGCTTGAATTACCAAAATAAGGAAGTGTGTCTCCTTACAAATATCACTTGAATTGTTCAAACAAGGAAGTGCTTCTCCTTACAAATGTTGCTTGAATTTCCCAAACAAGGAAGAGCGTCTCCTTACAAATGTTGCTTGAATTACCAAACAAGGAAGTGCGTCTCCTTATGATAGCGCTTGAATTACCAAACAAGGAAGTGTGTCTACTTTGGAAGTGCGTCTCCTTATGATAGTGCTTGAATTAAGGAAGTGCATCTCCTTATAAATGTTGCTCGAATTTTCCAAAACAGGAAGTGTGTCTCGTTACAAATGTTGTTTGAATCATCCAAACAAGGGAGTGCGTCTCCTTACAAATTTTGCTTGAATTACCCAAACAAGGAAGCGCATCTCCTTATAAATACAGCTTGAATTTCCCAAACAAGGAAGTGCATCTCCTTACAAATGTTGCTTGAATTACCAAACAAGGAAGTGCGTCTCCTTTGGAAGTGCGTCTCTTTATGATAGTGCTTGAATTATCAAACAAGAAAGTGTGTCTCCTTTGGAAGTGCGTCTCCTTATGATAGCGCTTAAATTACCCAGACAAGAAAGTGTGTCTCCTTACAAATGTCACTTGAATTACCCAACAAGGAAGTGCATCTCCTTACAAATGTTTCTTGAATTAACTAAACAAAGAAGTGCATCTCCTGCATTTGTGGAAGTTAGGCATTTCAACTTTTGATGTTTAGGCTTTGAAATCCTAGATTCGAAGGTGACATGTGTTCCTATTTCATACAAAGAAAACTTGTTAGTTTAAAAACATGGTGGCTGGTTTGTGGCTTTGGGTTTCGTGGAAATCGCTCTTGCCCCAGTCACATTTAATCTTGCTTTCAACCATCAGCATGTGTCACTGTCTTGTTCCATCCTTGACCCGAACTCAGATTATTAAGCGTAACTCTGAAACAAATACAGTATCTCTGCTTTTTCATGTTTCTCAGATAAACCCTTTGAACCTTGGTATTTCCATGAGTTCCCAGACTTGTCGGCTGATAAAACTTTTTGCATGCCTAGTTTTGGCTGACAATCATGTCTTTTGCATGTGCTGGCCCTTTTTTCTTGCTTTGTGCAATTGAAGAAGTTGTAGCTAGTTTTGAAATCTTTTCTCACTTATTTTGACACAGGCTTTACTCAAAAATAAGAGAAAAATTACAATGACTTTTATTTGGACAATTGACTCAAGAAAACAAAATAAAAATAAAGAGAAGAAAGAAAAGACAATGAGTGTCCCCTTTTGAAACAAAGAAATGAAAAAATTTTCGAAAAATGATAGTCAACTCTAATAATTATGCCATGCATTTTGGATTAAGCTACCTGATCTTTCCATCCAAACTTTCTACCAATTGTTGTTGAGTTAATCGCCTTGAAACTGAGTTGCTCTCTTAGGCCAATTGCATTCAGACCTTATTCGGCTAGTGACGCCTTAAAGGATCTTTTCCTCAGCTCACCATTGCCTTATGGTGTTTGTGAAGGCTTTTTACCATTGAGACTCTCTTATTTTCATCTCTCTCAACTCACAGTCGTCTTATGGTGCCCGTGAGAGTTTTCACTGATAAGACTCTCTCATTTTTATCTCTCTCAACTTACCATCGCCTTATGGTGCCCGTGAGGGTTTTCACCAATAAGACTCTCTCATTTTTGTTTCTCTCTTGATTCCTTGTGCTGAGGAAGACAAGTAGTTCCCAAATACATCATCATATCTCTTGTATGCTTTGCCTTAACATCCTCAAAGATTGATCTGAAGGTCTTTCTTTGGTTGTAACTTGGATTTTGGATAGGGTTGGAAAGAAAGGATGGCATGAGGCCCAAACAACACTTAAAGTGGGTTAGGACTTACGACTTTTGGAATCGACGCAAATAATGAGGATTAACTCATGCCCCAGTTTCTTTTGACTGGGTGACGCTAAATTATTTATTTGGTTGGACCGAGCCCTTAGTAGGGTAGCCTACGTATCTCACCCCCGAGAGAGGAGAATCAGGTCATGCGTAGTTCTGGCAGCTTTTTC
>NC_061122.1:209955173-209973048 GCF_002878395.1 Capsicum annuum | reverse complement strand
TCTTTTGACTGGGTGACGCTAAATTATTTATTTGGTTGGACCGAGCCCTTAGTAGGGTAGCCTACGTATCTCACCCCCGAGAGAGGAGAATCAGGTCATGCGTAGTTCTGGCAGCTTGTTCTTTCTTTTGATCGAATTTTTTTTTGCTGATTCTTTTTCTCTTTGAGACCTTTTCTGACCCTATTTTTCTTGACACTCTTCTCTTTTCTTTCTTTTTGGACATATTTTTTCTCTTTTTTTTTGAACTTTTTCTGTCTCTATTGTTTTGCTCGACACTTTTCTTTTGAGCTTTGCTGACTATATTGATTCCAAAAGAGGGGTATAAAATAATATAGGACTGAATCTCAAATGGGGTAAACAAAGGATGACACGATGTTTGAATAACAGAATGAAATGCCTTCGTCATATCAATCCTTGAAAATGCAAGTACATATCATGCAATATGAAAGTGGGAGATAAAGATCATGTGTGACACTTTAACAATACTAACTTAAACTAAACGTGTGTCACTTCTTCTTCTATACTTGTCCGGCATACAACTCTACCTTTGTTATGCATCCCTCACATCGAGTGATTCATGTTTTTGTAGAGCTGATTATCTTCTTGTTTCTCTTGATATAGGGATCACACATCCACTATTTGACCTAATTGGGACCTGCCTTTCGATCGATAACCAAGTTGTTCTTGTGATTCTCAAAATAATTGCCTTAACCTATTACTAAATGTCTCAGCACTCTATCTATTTTCTCATATGCTCTCTTTTTCTAACTTTAACCCTCTGATTCAAAGTTCATGCTTAAACTGGATTTTAAGATCTGGCTAAAAATTTCACTAGCATGTCATATCACCAGGGTCAACATAAAATGTACTATGTAAAGAAAACAAACAAACAACACATATTTAAAACACAAAGAAAAATGGGACACTTCATTTAGTTGAAACAAAAGATAGAAGGGTTTGAACATAAACAACAAAAGGACAAAACAAGATAGATCCCGAACTACAACCCTGAAATAATTCGAATAGCAGAAAATAAAACAAAACAAACTACTAGACCCCTTCCTAGTAAGGAGAGGGGTGACTTCTCAATTGCTCCGCTTGACATCTTAGCCACTGGTTTGCCTATCAACATGACTAGAGCTTTCTTCACTGTCAATGTTCTGTACAATGATTGATTTATCTTGAATCATCTTTTCAATTTCTCTTTTCAAAGCATGACAATCTTCAATACTGTGACCCTGAACATCAGAATGATATGCGTATCGTACACTAAGATCAAAACTTCTTGAATGTGGGTCAGGAGTATACCCAAGGAGAGGACTGATCATGTCCTGCTGTACCAATCTCTGGAATAAACTTGCATACGACACTCCAATCGGTGTGAAGTTATCCCTCGACTTCTGTCTCATTTTATTATTTGGCTTAAATTGAAAACCAGACCTAGAAGGGCTTCGGTATGTATGTGGAGATGGAGGATAACTCGACAGATTTGGCGCGCACCAGTGTGGGTAAGATGGGGGTTGAACATATGGTTGCGCATTATACACTTGATATGGAGATGGGGGAATGAAATATAATGGATTTTGGGAAAGATTCTATGGAACTTGACCATAAACTTGGGTTTGAGCCCGTGGGTAACGATGATATGGTCCTCTTACCCGTGCATGTTGTCCAACTATAATGGCAGATGCATCTTCCTCATTCTTCTTTCCACCAACACTTCCCAAATCTTTTTGAATTGCTTGAGTAGTCTCTTTCAATGTTGCAAAACTCTCAATGTGATCGGCCTTGATTCCATCCTCTATCATCTCCCCCATTTTGAGGACCTCAATGAACGGCTTGCCTAATACAGGTAACAAGTATTAATAATATGTTTCATCCTGCGCTTGAATAAACACCTCCACTATTTTATTTTCTTTCATTGGCGGTTTTACTCTAGCAGCTTATTCGCGCCATCTGATCGCATACTCCCTGAAACTCTCAGTATTCTTCTTTGTTATACTAGTTAGGGATTTTTCGTCAGGGATCAACTCCACATTGTATTGAAATTGTTGCACAAATTCGTTAGCTAGGTCATCCCAACTAATCTATTTGTCAATGTCTTGGTCAACAAACCATTCTGAAGCTAGACCTGAAAGACTCTCACCGAAATATGCCATGAGTAATTCTTCCTTCCCTCCAGCGCCCCTTAGCTAGTTGCAATAGCATCTCAAATATGCTACAGGATCGCCATGTCCATCATACTTCTCAAACTTTGGCATTTTAAAACCAAGAGAAAGATGTACACCAGGAAACATGCACAAATCTTTATATGAGACACTTTTGTACCCCCCAAGTCCTTGCAAGTTTTTCATAGTCAGTTCCAAACTTCTCAATTTTTTGGCTATTTCCTCTTGTTCTTCTGTCATAACAGGCTTCTCAGTGTTAGGAGGAAATTCAAGCGGTTGAGGGCAGTCGTAAGGACCAGTCGGCTTAAATGTAGGCTCGAGAGCATAATGCTGATCACTAAAAATATTCAATGCAGGCTCTCTTGTAGAGTAGAGAGGCACAACTTGTGGATGAACATCAAAAGTAGGAGGTGGGGGTGGCGCCGCAAAAGCATGAACAGCAGCTGGAGCCGAGTATGTGGTAGTCTTGGATTGGGGAGTGAGGAAATTAACATTGGAAGTGGTTGGATATTGTTGCCCTGAAGTCGATCCTGATGCATGTTGTGGCATATCAACAAAAATGGGAAATTGTGCATGTGACACAGGAGGCAAGCTAGAAAGATATTCCAGATTATCAGTGGGAACTGGAGGAGGCGGCAACCCATTAGCCCAAGCTCGATGCATTTCTATTATTTGACGCCTTAATTTCCAAATCTCTTCATTATCTCCTACATTCTCATTTCCCGAACTCCCTATCTGATTAGTGACAACTAACTCGGTATCCTTGTTGGCCATAACTTCCTCTGTGACTTGGAGCAATATGGAGGACCAGCCAAAATGCCACAAATCAACCACCTTAAACTAACTGGACAAGAGATAGCAAATGGTTAGAGTTTAACATTTTTTCGAAACCTCTTTTTTTTTCTTGAAAAGATCACCAAACCCAAGAAGGGCGCCTACGTATCTCACTCCCGAAAGAGGAGAATCAGGTGTGCGTAGTTCGTGAAGTCTTGCCAAAATGGCCGATTAAACTCTTTTTCTTTCTTTTTTCTTTTTCTTGAAACTTTAAAAGAAAAGAAAAATAAAAATTTGTCAAAAGAATTGACGAAAATCTTTTTGCATTTTTTACTTTTAAAATTTTTATACAAAACGAAACCTATGATTACCAAAGAAAAATATTTTGAGGTTTTCAATTTTGAATTTCATATGAAAATGAAACTTGAAACTAATAAAGGAAAATCTTTTTGTAATTTTCTCTTGAAGATGTATATGAAACACCTATTCTAAATAAAGAGTGAAGAAAATCTTTTTTTGAATTTTTTGGAATAAGATCAACCAAAAATAAAACCTATGACTATTAAGGATTTTTTTTTGTATTTTTATTTTCAAGACATGTATGAAACACCTACTCTAGATGAAAAGTGAAGAAATTTTTTTTTGGATTTTTTAAAGAAGATCCCCGAACCTATAATAGGATGCCTACGTATCTCACTCTCGGGAGAGGAGAATCAGGGGTGCGGGTGCGTAGTTCGTCCAGATTAGACAATTAATGATTAAATAACGGATTGCACCCTGACTTGAGACACGACCAAAGACATGCGATGAACAACATAACAAAGTTTTTTTTTTTGAGTTTTCAATTTGACACTTCACATAAAAAATGACACCAACAGCTATGAAAGAAAATCTTTTTGGTATTGTCGTTATGTAAAATGTACAAAACTTCTACCACCTTTTTTTTTTAAATTTTTTTTTATAAAAAAGAATCCTAAAAAAAATCTTTTTGGAGTTTACGAATTGTGAATGCTTGCTAAATGAAACAAAAGAAAAATCTTTTTGATGTTTTATTTTATTATTATTATTTTATTTTATTTTTTGAAAAATGAGTGCAAAAAGTAAAAAAAAATCTTGCTTTTTTAAAAAAATTTTGAATCGTGGAAAACAAAAGTCATAAATAACCTAAAAACTACGAAACTCTTTTTTGATTCACCTTTTCTCTTTTTTTTTTTTAAACACTTTCTTGCCTACACACTTTACTTCTAACATATGTTTTCCCCAAATTGATCTGTCAAATGACCACGTTACCCTCAAAGATGCAACATTTAGCACGTAGGGATGCTTTAAAGGTGAGTCTCCGACAAAGGACCGTGTGGGCCCCGCTAGGTCTCAATATGATGCACATAAGAATGACCTAAAGGTTAACCTACGTTGTGGTTTACTAACAAGGCCTTTCGGGGGAGCATATGGTCGATAGTGACAGCTTTGCTTTCCACCTACTCCATACATCCAACGGCTCCCCCCCCTAAAATACAGGTGACTCAACTAGAGTTCGTGCGCACGACGTGCGCTCCGAGACTTGTTGCGAAAAGAATGACTCGGGTTATGCACATGATGTCAAATATAAAAGCGGTAACACATAGGATAAATACTGTAAACAAAGAGCACGAACATACACAAAAGTGAAAACACAAACAAAATAACAAATAAT
Source organism: Capsicum annuum (assembly GCF_002878395.1). Classification (NCBI taxonomy): domain Eukaryota; kingdom Viridiplantae; phylum Streptophyta; class Magnoliopsida; order Solanales; family Solanaceae; genus Capsicum; species Capsicum annuum. Next base: position 209,968,413 of record NC_061122.1, on the reverse strand, counting down.
GCTTATACACTCGGAATGCCAAACAAAGCCGATACGACTCCAAAAAAATCTCGGATTCTGAAATTATCCCCAGCAGAGTCGCCAGAGCTGTCACACCCCTTTTTTCACTCTTAAAAAGATTGATTTTAGTTTCAAAAGGGTTTTATTGTTAAGTGAAAAAAAATGAAAATTCTGTTCCGAATTTTTTTTTTTTATAATTGAATTCAGAGTCGCCACTTGGCATAATCCGGTGTGCCAAGTCACCTTTGAAAAATTCTTTTCGAAATGGTTTGACTCTTTAAAACTGGTTTCCCAATAGAGATTCCGGCTAAGGAATTCTGTTGACCAAGGGGAAGGTGTTAGGCACCCCCCGATCCCGTGGTTTGACCACGGTCGCTTGGCGGAGCGTATAGGCTAATTTGACATTATGAATATATAAACCACACAAAACATGCAAAACAATCAATCAAGCAAACAAGGTAAAACAATCCAAAATTTAGAGTTCAGTCTGAATTATACAGTCCAAAAATAGAAAAATACAAAAATATAAATCCTATTCTAAACGAAACCTAGACTAAGCTCCAATGCCCTAGCCGATGCCTTGGGCCTTCATCACGAACCTCCTTTGCATACATGATACATCGGGACATTCCCCGGTGAATAGATACAAGTACCTCGGGGCATTCCCCGGCCAAATGAGTCTAATTGAATTAAATGCGATAAAACAAAACCATTCCAACACATATTTCAAACATGCCATCAATCCACCATGCCTAAATTTACTGACCCAAGCCTATCATTTGCGTCTCCATTCTCGACTTAAGACATAAATCTATCACGTGTCATATCAATAATAAATAAAAATTAATCCAAATCTATCCCTTTTGTCAATTTTCAATTTCTACTGTCAACTTCCTTTTTATCAATTACACTATCAAAATTACTCAAATTCGTCCCGTACATATCATAAAAATTGCATCGTCAAGCGCATAATCACAAAATCAACAACAAAATGATCCGACAGAACATGATCACACCCACATAATCACAAGCAACTCAACAAATCAAGATAGAAAATGGGTTAAAGAAATGGACCTCGAAGAAACATTCTTGTATGATAATAGAGAAATTCGAGAACCAAAACCCTCAATGGAGATCCCCAACGACGAACAAAGCTCCAAATCAAAGATATTCAATCCACCAGATACCGAAACCCTCAAACCACGATATTGAAAACAAACCCAGAAACTAGACGAACCCAAAACGCCCTAAAAAATCCAATGGAAAAGTGAACATCGACGGAAACTGAGCTCTTGTGAGCTGATAGCGACAAAAACGACTAAAACAGTCTGAATTCGGCTAGATCTCGTCCAGAAATAGAGGAAAGACAAAGAGATTCTAGCGTATTTGGGACTGAATTGGTTGATTTGACAAGGAAAACCAATTCCGGCATAAGTGTCGTCGGGAAAAGCACGAAAAGGACTCAGGTTTTCTCCATTTTTGCTATTTCGTCATCAGATTTTTGTAAAATGCCAACCCTCCATTGTCTTCTCTTTACTGCGTGCGCGTGTGCGTATATTTCTTGGTGAGAGAGTGCGTGCGTGCGAGATTTGTGAAGATTTCGAGAGAGGTGAGTGTGTGCGTGCCAGATTTGTGAAAATTTTAAGAGAGGTGAGTGTGTGTTCTTGGTGTCTGTATGGTATATGTGCGATGGTGTGTATTAAAAATATGGAAGATTGTCTATTGGCAGTGTGTATTATGTGAAGATGGTAATTCCATAGGTTCGTGTATCTGTTCCCAAAAATAAAAGATTATGGTGTGAATATATATGTAAAGTTTTTTTGCGATGAATGGAAAAGAAAAGAAAGATGTCCTCGGTTTTTTCTGTCGCACCCCCCTCCTATTTTTGTTGTGATGTAGTGTTGTTCTTTTCTTTGTGGAAAAGAAATGTGGGGGAGGGATGGTTACGTGGGGTAGGGGTAGGTGAGTTGGTTAGGATAAAGTTTGTTAGGGTAAGGATTGTTATTTTGTTAGGGAATTTTGTTATTATTTTTTTTTTTGTATTTTGTGGAGGGATAATTACATGGGGTAGGGCACGTGGTAAGACGAGGATAAAAATGTATAACTTAGGTCTTCGGGAGGGACAAAATTAGGTGTCTACATAGAATGCTTCTGAAAAATATTCCAAAGTTGTAAATACAATAGACAAGAGAAAAAGCACTATCCTGTTCAATTGGGTAAAAGGCTTAAAATTTTCAGATGGGTATGTTTCAAATTTGGGTAGATGTTTAGTCACAACTACAAAAAGTTTATTTGGGATGAAAAGTTACGATTGTCATGTGTTCATACAACGATTGATGTCTATTGCTTTTCGTGAACTACTTTCAAATAATGTATGACAGACACTTACAAAATTGAGCTTATTCTTTAAAGTTCTTACATCGACTAATCTACGAGTAGATGACATGGAGAGATTACAGGGAGATATTCCACAAATTTTGTGCAAGTTAGATTGTATATTTCCTCCTAGTTTCTTTGACTCAATGAAACATCTGTCTGTACACCTTTCATATGAAGCAAAAATTATTGGACCTGTACAACATCAATGAATGTATTCTTTTAAAAGGTAAATGCAAAACTTTATGTTGAACTTGTGACAAGTATGTTATATGTAACTTTTCAAATATAATGGTTTATCCATTTATCTATTTAGGTATCTTGAAACTCTTAAAAATGATTGAAAATAAAGCAAGTGTTGAGGATTTCATATGTGAAGCCTACCTGATGACAGAGTCAACACTATTGTTTTCTCATTATTTTGAACCACATGTCATGAACGCAATCATAATGTGGATCTTAATTATGATGGTGATATTGTGAATTATCTTGAAGTAAATATATCAATATTTACCCATCCAAGTCGATTACAGGGAGAATAAAATAAAGAAATTAAACTCTTGAAGAAATTAAGGTTGCCCAAACTTATATTTTACTAAATTGTGAAGAGGTCAAGCCATTTGTGAGGTAACAAAAGTTGATTGTATCAACTTAATTTTATAATCATTTTATATATCATGACTTGAAATTGAACTTATGTTCTTTCAATGAAGTATGTTCGTGCAATATTTGCAAGAAGAATTTTCAAATCTCTCTCACAATCAAATAAATGTGAGCTTGAAGTCAATTTTTCTACATGATTCAAGGAATATGTAAGGCTTCAAAAATTAATATCTTCTATACAATTATGCTCTTAAATTGACTTATGAAATTGAACTAAATTTTATATATTCTAAATAGGTCCGACTCAATCATATTGAAAATGAATTCCTACATAGTATTGCTTGTGGACCACTGATAGGCGCTACATCTTATTCAGTGTATTTTGTTAATAGATACAAATTTTATACAGATTTTCATGATAGCGAAAGATCAACAATGAACAACGAAGTTTGTATCTCAGATTTAAATTTTGGTGATTTCTATGAGAGGATAAAAGAGATTATAGAAGTGAAATACCGTGAAACACCTTTAAAGCGAACTGTACTATTCAAATGTGAATGGTTTGACCCAACTATGGATGTTGGTGTTAAAAAGCATAATCAGTATAAATTGATTGATATTAATCATGGTCGGAGATATAAAAAATATAAATCTTTTATTCTGACAGTGCAAGAAACTCAAGTGTGTTATGTGTCTTATCCTAGCAAGAAAAAAAGCAAGGACGATTGGGCAGCTGTATAGAAGGTCAAACCTCAAAATGTTGTTGAATTACCCCATGAGAAAATTAAGACAGTTGTAGGTCTGAATATTGCATTTCAAGTTGAAGAAGTTCAAGTCTATGAGATAAACATGAATGTTACCACGGATAAAAGTATACACTTACATGATCTGAATGGTTGCTTAATTAAAATAGATAAACCCACTGATGATTGTTTATTGCAAGAGCATCATGAAATTCAAGAGGAAGCTACAAAAGAAGAGTATGAAACTGAGGAAACTGAGGATGAGAAAGAAGAAGATTTTGAAGAAGACACAGATAGTGATTAGTGATTGATAAAAAAATATGATATTGTATCTTATTTTTATTTTGTGAGCAGTAATTTTATCGTATTAGTATCATTTCCTTTTTATTTACTCGTTGTTTACTGCAAACTTGTTGCTACTCCTGCTTTGTATCTAATTAAACTAAAAAAAGTTTCTACTTTAGCCATGATCATCTACTAATTTTCCTATTGGATCTTTCATCTGTTGTTTCTTCTTTTAGTTAGTTCTGACTGAATAATCATCTATATATTTTATGTGTTATATTTAGAGTCTAGTTGTTTGGCTTGTTTTTATTATGCCCTTATTGTCAATTTTTGACTTTTTTATTTCTCATTCGTGTTTTTAGGCTATAACTTTGCTTTCTTTTTGCTTTCTATACAAGTATTTTGTAAAGACTTAAAAATTAATGTTCAAAAGTAGATTATCTACCATCTCTGATGAGAAAGAGGATGAAAAAGAGGAAGATTTTGAAGAAGACACAGATAGTGATTAGTGCTTGATAAAAAAATATGCTATTGTATCTTATTTTTATTTGTGAGCAGTAATTTTGTCGAACTAGTATCATTTTCTTTGTCTCTACTCATTGTTTACTGCAAACTTTTTGCTACTCCTACTTTGTATCTAATTAAACTAAAAAAAAGTTTCTCTTTTAGCCATGATCATCTATTGATTTCCAGTTGGATCTTTCATCGGTTGTTTCTTTTAATAGTTAGTTCTGACTGAATAATCATCTATATATTCTATGTATTATGTTTAGAGTCTAGTTGTTTGGCTTGCTTCTATTATACCATTGTTGTCAATTTTTTACTTTTTATTTCTCATTCATGTTTTAAGGCTACAACTTTACTTTCTGTACAAATTTTTTGTAAAGATTTAAAAATTGGTGTTCAAAAGTAGATTATCTACCATCTCTGATCCCCCCCCCCCCCCTATGTTGCTGTGAGTATCCTATAGGATTCCAATGTTATATTTGCATAAAATTAGATAGGATTTAATGTACATATTTATTGCAGATACAGATTTTACTGGTTCTAAAAAAGAGAAAGATAAGTTTTTCTTTTTTGGATTAGATATGTGCCTTTACATTTTCTGATACCTTATCTATATATATTGTCTGATTCTCTTAGGATTATTCAGTTTCCATCTTATTTCAACTGAACTAATATAATTTTTTTATAGATATGGATAGAGGTAAAGGTCGATGTCACGGAAGCACAGGGCGTGTAGGCAATCCTGCAGTTAGGAGTAATTCTGATGTTACTGCAAACATACCTATTATTCCTACTCCTATTACGGTTAGTCCTCAAGCTGATGTTAGTCCTCAAGCTGGTGAAATAGATAGCCAAGATGACAAAAATCAATTTCAACCATTGATTCCTCATAGAATACCAACGATTCAAATTTTTAGTGATGGTAGTAACCCCACAACACCCGAATCATCTTCCACTGCCCCAAATTAGATCAATATTGAAGGTACATCTGCTCAAAGGAACCAAATATGTGAGGGCCTTAACCAATTGAATTCGTCCTTAAAAATATATGAATATAATAATTAAGTTGTAAAGAATAAATAGCAGTATCTCTGGTTGTTTTCTGAAAGTATATCAGGTTGCTTTCTGTGGCCTTTGTCCCTGAAAATAAGAATGAAATCAACTTGTAAACTTTTTCGCTTTTTGTATATATATATATGTTTTAGTTTTTTTTGATTGATGATTTATTGGTGGTTCATGATTTGAGAGGAGTTCTTGTGCACAAAATTAAATATTTTACTGTAGGATTCCAATGTTATATGTGGACATAATTAGTATTTTGAAGGATTTCAATGTTACATATTTATATGCCTTTAGATTTTCGGATACCTTATAACATATTGGTCTTGTTCTCCTGAAATTATTCAGTTTGCATCTTATTTTCACTTAACTAGTATAATTTTTTAATAGATATGACTCGAGGTAGAGGTAGAGCTTGAGGAAACATATGGTGTGTAGGCAAGTCTGCAGTTAGGAGTATTCCTGCTATTACTGTAAACATGCCTACTATTTTCACTCCAACTGTTAGTCCTCAAGTTGGTGGCATTGGTCAAACTTCTGATCATGGTAGTAACCCTACAACACCTGAATCATCTACCACCGCTCCAAATCGAAGCAACCCAACATCTGAAGGTACGTCTACTCAAACCAACCAAGTAGGTGAAAGTGTATCTGATCACAATACAATTGGATAAGGTAATTTCAATAGGAGCCATGTGCGGACCCTTGTTACTCTGACTTCTATAGGGTTAGTCCATATTTTTTCTATTATTATTATGTATTATTTTTTATTTATGAAAGACCTTCAAATATGTCTTCATATTGAAACAGATTGCAACCTTCTAAAACATGCTCCAATAGCATACATGAATCTTTTAAAAGTAACTTGATCACAATGGAATCAATTAGAAAGGTGTCTCATGTGATAAAAAAAATGGCTATTTTGGTGAATTCAAGACATACATCTCCATCATAATTGAGTTTTTAAAGTGTATTCACTTTTATAAATACAATATTAATGTGTTACTTTGAAAATTTATTATAGAAAAATTTCTAATGGGATTCTTCCATTAGTGATGCTGTAGTAAAAAAACAATGAATGAGTAAGGCGGCAATTGTGTATAAAAATTTCATTGCTAAAATAAAAAAGAAATGAATTAGGCAAGATTTTATACATGAAGATGTCTGGAAAAGCTGACAACGACTTTGGGCAGATCCTAAGTATGTTGAAAAGTTAAAAACAAATGCAAAGAATCGTCGTGGTGAAAAATAAGTCGCTGATGAAACTCACACGGGAAGATATATCTCAATTGAAGAGTACCAAAAGAAGCTTGTAAGTATATACCCCATCCGTTATCCATTTCAAATTGAGATGACACATTGATTAAGAAAAATAATTAATAATACGGCTAGTTTACTATAATACCCCTATTAAATGATGTTTATATTTTAATTTGAAGAAAAGACAATTAATGCAAAGGGTAAAATATGGACAAAAATTTTGTCTCTTAATGATTAATGAAAAAATATAAGTAAAATAAGAATCAAATTAGAAAATTTGAGACGAATAATTTGGGATGGAGGAAGTATTTCAAGTACTACCCTCTAATTTCTTTCAATAGGAATTTGTTAGCTGGTTTCATAGTCCCTATTAGCTCTACAGTGGTAGGAAATATGATCAACATTACAACAAGAGCAAGTATTATATTGACATTGAGTTTGAAGTAGATTTATCCTTGTGTGGTGGGTGTTTCTTCTCTCATGTATTGCGTTTTAATCGTGTGGTTGCTTCTCTCATGTGTTGACATTGAGTTTCAAGTAGATTTATCCAAACTGACGTTGTGGCTGCTTCTCTCATGTACTGACATTGAGTTTCTCAGTAGCTTTATCCAAACTGACATTGTGATTGTTGATATTGTGACAACTTTTAAAAAAATTTCCTTCTATTAGTTTTTTTATGAAAACAGTATGTATGCATTTTCCACAAAAACTGTCCATATAAAAAAATTTCTACTGTTTTTATGAAAGCAATATGTATGAATTTCCCACATTGTGTTGTCCATGCATATGCATTTCCCACCTTATTCTTTGTATGCAACCGTGTTGATTTCTTCCCCTTCTATTAGTTGTTGATGATGTTGTATTGAAAGTTTAAAATAGTGAGTTACACTTTAATATGTGAAATGAATGGTCCAGCAATTTCATTATTGTACAATGCTCAACACTTTTTTTATAGGCTGCTGAAATGGGTCGAGATCCAACACCAAGTGAGTTATATTTGCATGTGCATACACATATTCATGATGAAAATTTTTCGTTGATGAATGTTCCTAAAGCGTTCATGTAAGACTAAATCTTAATGTAGTTTACTTAATTCTTATTTTTTTTAATTTAAAGTAGTTTTGGGTATCTAATCATTTTTAAGTACAATCTGTTATAATTTCACTTTTTCTATTACAGAAAAAATATGAAGAAATATTACGAGAAAAAATATTATCACAATCTGATATTGATCAATTTGAAACATATTACCAAGCTGCTGGAGGAGAAAAGAAGCGAAAAGTATTTGGTCTTGGATCTGAAGCAAAAGCTACTACGGGCAAGGCCTTTGTGTTTCTTGTGGAAAGGCTTCATGTTCAGCTTTTCATGAATCGAAATCAGCTGTAGATTTGAATGAGTTGTGAAGCGAATGATTCCCGCACTTAAAAATCAGTTTATTCCTATTGTCATTAAGGAGGTACAGAAGTTGATTTTCTTACAATCAGTTGTGACACCTCGTGCTGCAACTTTGGACGATCTTGATCCTTTACATTCAGATGATGATTGCAATCCTTAATCAGTGCATTGATTTTTGATGGTCTATTTTGTTGAAATGTACAAAATTGTGCAACAACAATATATACTAGATGGGTATGGATTTTTTTAAGAATAGTTGATAGATGTTTGGTATTGTGGGTGTTTTGGACATAATTATGTGTTTAGATTTTGCTATTTATATATTTTGAGACTTCTATTAGTATTGTATTTTCTATGAATGTTGGTTATTTTAAGAATTTTATAATATGCTTTTTCTATGAATGTTGGTTATTTTAAGAATTTTATAATATGCTTTTAATATGATTCAGCAGGGTATATTTAAAATAAAAAATAAAAAGATTTTGCAAGAAAATCAATGACGACAGATTTGGCGACAAATTTGATCATTGCCAAAGAAAAAATAATTGCGACGGATTGAAAAAAATCATTTTTTTGGTCAAAACTGGGGCCTAAATAACAAAATTTATTACAACGGATTGAGAAAAAATATCTTTTGTCACAAAAATTAGGGCCTAAATAACAAAATTTATTGCGAAGGACTAGCGACGAAAAATTTGATCACAAAATTATCAAAATGACGAAATACATTATGAAATTAGTTACAAAATTTATAAATATAACAACGAAAACATTCGTTGCTATAAAAGGCAACAAATCTCGTTCGTCGCTATGACGTTGTAAAATTGACAATAGATTTTATTTTTTCAATTGCTAAGAGGTTACCAACGAGAAAAATAGCAACAACGTATATTCCGTCATTGATCCATTGCTACATCGATATAGCGACGGATGTATGTTGATTAGCAACAAATTTTGTCTATTTGCTAAACGTTGTTTTTTTCCTAGTGATTCTTCTTCTTCTCTACTTCATATTTCATAGCAGAAATATTTTAAGAGACAAGAAATTTTATATATTTATGCCTCGTAAATTATGTTTTTGTGTAATTTATCCTTTTAAATAAGCTGGTAAGGTTGAATTTTGGGGAAGTACACAAGTACCTACTTTTCATGTCACTTCATAATTTTTTTAAGCAAGAAGTTGGACAATCAAATCTGAAGCTTGATAACTTCAAATACTCATGTCTAAAAGTGTTGTACTGTGAAAGCTAACCATCAAACCTTTTTTTCCTGATGTTTAGTAATGACTTGCAAATATAAATAAAGCTTGAACTTTTTTATTGAGGTGCACATAAAAAATAATTAAACTTGCAGTCATGTAGCTTGAACTTTTTTATTGAGGTGCACATAAAAAATAACTAAACTTGCAGTCATGTAGTTTGAAACTTTTCATCTATATTTGCACTTCAGTCACATGATATACATGTAAATATGGATTGAAATTTTAGACATGTGCTGACATAAAATAAGAATTTATTCTTTGAAATTAAGCAATCAACACAATATTTAACACTTAAACTTGTCTGCGTTCATACATGATGGAAACAAAAATTAAAATTGGCTAAATTTCAGTCATATACATCTGAATGTGGAAGCAAAAAAAAATTATAATATCTCACCTGAAAATTGTCTAATATTGGGTACTTGTGCCAACAAAAATATAAGGTGGGTATCACACAAATAAGGAGATCAAAATAGAACATCGTGTGATACTTTTACATTGAAATTGGACGAGTTAAAATGAAGTGTGTCAACAAATAAGCAGATTATTTACTCACCCAAAAGTTACTTAACTGAAACAGGCATGATTACCCAATCCATTCAATTTTTACTAAGTTTTAATTATTTTATTTATTTTTTATAATTTAATATCAAATAAAATTATTTTTTCTTTATTATGACTAACATATCAAAGAGAAAGAAGTATTTTTTAAAATTTTGATAAGAATTTTCATGAGTCAATTTAAATTAAATATCAATTCAATTTTATATGAGCTAAGTTAATAAATGAACGTGTCAATAATCCGTTCAAATTTTGAGTGTCTTAAGCGAGTTATGTCTTAATAAGTTGATTTTTCCACCTCTAAATTTGATTGGAGCTTACATTAGTGACTAGCAGTGGCGGAGCCACAGCCAAGGAAGGGTGGTTAGATGAACATCCTTCGTCGAAAATTTTTTTCGAGTATATAGGTTAAATATAGATATTTATGGTTATATACATGTTGTTGCACACCCTTGATAAGCTAGAGAAGCATAATCTAGTGGTCAAGAGTATGCATTTCCGCATCAACAACCCGGGTTTGAACCTTGGCAGGTGCAGCAGTATTTTATTTTCTTTATTTTTTAAACAGTTCTTTGCCCAAGGAAAAATATGAACACCCTTAACCAAAAGTCTAACTCCACCACTGGTGACCAGTGAGAATGGTGTCAAAAGTATATGAACAGTAGTTTGAAAAATTAGTTCAATAGAGAAAATATTATCAAATATATAATTTCAATAGTTAGGTGGGAATACACTGGGTTTGTTATTGTTGTATATAATTTCAATAGTTAGAATGAATTTTCGTATTTGAGAATTGTAAAAGTTACATAGAATGATATTTCTAATAAGATGGTGTATATGTCAATCAAACTAATACTACCACCACCAAATTAAAAGATATTGTGGAATAATAGTATAGGTTTTCGAGCCATTGAAATGAAGTTTCCTTTAAGAAATACTAAAATCCTCAATAATAGACTTTTTATATTATTAATACATTCTCTTATATAATACTAGATATCGATGGCCTATGCTAGCACAAGTCCAATATATATTATATTTTAATATTAATTTATGTGATACAAATAGAACTTAGATAATCAATTATTAAAATAATTTAAATTTTTAATTATTATAATTTATAATACTTTTTCTTCTATTCAATTTAAGTGACATTGGTATAATTTCGAGAATCAGCTAAATATTTTATATTTTTAAAAAAATTTAAGTTGTTAATTATGTGATTTATAATGTTTTTCAATAATATGAATACTCTCTCCATTCCAGTTTATGTGGCACAGATAAAATTTCGACAGTTAAGTAATTATATATATATATATATATATATATATATATTAAATTCTTAATTATTGTGATTTACAATAATTTTTATCTCATTTTCAATAATATATGTTATTTTACGTCTTTCTTTGTTACATCCCAATATATGTACACTAATATAATTTCGATAGTCAACTAAATTTTTATATTGACATATCATTTTTTGTCAATTTTATCTTTTTTATAAAATATTATTAAATTTTTAGTGCTTAAATAATCATAATAATTAATTAGGGGTGATATTGTAAAATCACGATTGAAGTAGCAAAATAAACATGTCTTAAATGACTTATAATAACTAATTAGAATTGATATAGCAAAATTACTATAAAAAAAATACTTATGAAAAAAATTTAAGTGGGTCTCATATAAGTTGTCAAGTTAATTTAAAACATCAATAGTTAATTTAACATTTATATCTATTTTTTTACAAAAATAACAAATATTAAGATGAAAATATACGGTCTAATTTTAGTAGATACTACTTCTTAAAATTTGTCTAATTTTAGTAGATATTATTTTTTAAAATCTTTAAAAATTTATTATTTGTATTTAAAAATATTATTGTACTAAGATATTTTATATTAAAACCTATAGTTATGGACTATAACAATAATATATCCTGTGAATTTTCATAAAGTGGAGTATGGAGAGGACAAAGTGCATTCAATTCTTACCTTTAATGTCATTATGGGCTCAAATATGTTAATGCATAACTTTTTTCTAAAATAAAATGTCCTAGAATATATATGAAAAAGTAAAAAAAAAAATTGTATGTTAACATTTAGCCAAACTAAACCAAATAAATGAATAAGTTTATTTTTAATCAAAATACATCACATAAATTCAAATGAAAAATCATGTATTTTTGTGCTCTTGTTGTTTCATTTTAGAATATTATCCTAATTATTTCCTTTTGTAAAAAAAAAATTAAACATGTCATAAGTCTGTACCTTTTTGGTGTTGATAAATTTTACTAATACATATTTGATAAATTTTCTTCTGATACAATAGTAAATTATGTTTATCCCTTACAAAGGTAAAATCTTATTAAGAATTTACGCCGACTTAATAAATATTTTTTAAATATTTTTACTTAATCCATGTTGATTTGACACGAATCTTAAAAATATTTATTATATATTTATTTTACTAAATTAATTTTATTAATATGTTTTGAAAATCTAAATTTGACATATAGTATTTGATATATTAACTTAATCACAAGATTAATGTTAAAAGAAAATGATAACTTTTTCTTAATTTGCTACAATAAATTTAAAAAGAATTATTTTTAATATAAGAGACAAATTAACAGTAAATATATGACATTTATTACTTTTAAAATTTGATTTTATTAATTAATATAAATTATAATTTTTTTAAAATCACTTAATTATATTAAAATCATAAAAACTATTTAAACGTGCATAAAAAATTGAAACCAAAATTAGAATTATTTTTTTTATCCCATAAAAGAAAAACATAAGGTATTTGCACTACTGACATAAAAGTTGATCTACCATGTGGAAAGGTTACATCACATGGGATACAATTGGTATTAATAGAAAGTTGTGTGATTGTTTTGTCATTAGCTTATTTTTGTAAGCTACAACACAATTCAACAATGCACAAGATTTTGTTTAAATTTACAATCATGCCCTTAGAGCAATTTATTTGGCATCAACCACACATGTTGAAGTCACTTTTCTTATATTTTATATATATAAAGAGGGAGTAAGCAGTTAAAGCAGGCATGAGGTCGACATGCCTGCTTCAGCTGCTTCAACTGTGATTTTACTGTATCATCCCTGATTAATTATTATAAGTCATTTATGTATTAGAAAATTAATAATATTTAATAAAAAAA
>NC_061122.1:209943279-209952173 GCF_002878395.1 Capsicum annuum | reverse complement strand
ATTTCTGGCATGTCTGCTTCAATTGCTTCAACCGTAATTTTATTATGTCATCCCTAATTAATTATTAGACCCCTAATTAAATATTATAAGTCATTTACATATTAAAAAATTAATAATGTTTAATTTAAAAAAATATTTATGACATGTCTGCTTCAACTGTTTCTACCGTAATTTTACTGTATCACCTTTAATTTCTACCTAATAATAAAGGGCAAAGGGCCCAACACAGTAGTGCCAAAGTAAGCATGTTGACTTGCTACCTGCTTTGGCACTTCATCATTGATCCTTTTCCTTTCGTTTAATTTATTTGTCTTATTTTTTAATTTGTTACATATTTCAAAAAAATATGTAAAAAAATATTATAAATTACAATAATTAACTTAAGAATTAAAAATGTATAAATTACAATTATATATTTCAACAAATATGTGATAAAATATTTGACTAACACTCGGAACTATATCAGTGCCACCTAAATTGAAATAGAAGAAAAAGTATTGTGATTAGGTCGACATGTCTGCTTATGCTGCCTGCTTCAACCGTGTTTTACTATATCACCTTTAATTAATTATTATAAGTCATTTAGATATTTAAAAAATTAATAATATTTAATTAAAAAAGGTAAAATAGACATTTTTGATATGTCTGATTCAGCTGCTTCAACTGCAATTTTACTATATTACCCCTAATTAATTATTATAAGTTATTTACGTATTAGAACAATAAACATATTTAATAAAAAAAAAATAGTCATTTATGACATATCTGGTTCAGCTGGTTCAACCATAATTTCACTATATCACCCGTAATTTATTATTATAAGACATCTAAGTATTAAAAAATTAATAATATTTAACAAAAAGGTAAAATAGACATAAAATGATAACTTAACTCTTGATGTTTTAAATTAAGCTGACGTCTTATATGAGACTCACTTAATTTTTTTTCATAAGTATTTTTTATAGTAATTTTTTTATATCACTTATTATAAGTCATTTAAGACATGTCTGTTTGGCTGCTTCAATCATGATTTTACTATATCGCCTCTAATTAATTATTATGGTCATCTAAGCATTAAAAAAATAATAATATTTCATAAAAAGGTAAAATAGACACAAAATGATATGTCAAATTTGGCTGACTCTCGAAATTATATTAGTGCCACAATTATTATATTAGTGTCACTTAAATTGAAATAGAAGAAAAATTATTATAAATCACAATAATTAAAAATTTAAATTATTTTAATAATTGACTATCTAAGAGACAAAAAAAAACATATATTGGGCCCATGATAGCACGGGCCGCCAGTATCTAGTACTAATAATAAAAAGGAATAAGCAGGCAGCAGGTCGAGGCGCCTGCTTATGCTGTTTGCTTCAGCTACTTCATTCGTGATTTTATTATATCATCTCTAATTAATTATTATGAGTCATTTACGTATTAGAAAATTTATTTTAATTATATTTATATTTTACTTATGTATAAGATGCAGTTGTGAAGAGCTTTCCGTCGGCCTCCTTGCCGACCAATTCAACTGCTTGCTTCATGATTTTACTATATCACTTCTAATTAATTATTATATGTTATTTAAATTAAAAAAAATTAATAATATTTAATAAAAAATAAAATAGACATTTATGATATGTATGTTTTAGCTGTTTCAACTGTAATTTTACTAAATGACCCCTAATTAATTATTGTAAGCCATCTAAGTATTAAAAAATTATTCTAAAGTCATTTAATTATTAAAAAATTGATAATGTTTACTATTAAATTAACTTGACGTTTTATATGTGATTTACTTTTTTTTTTTTACAAGAATTTTGTATATTAGTTTTGTTATATCACTTTTAGTTAGTTATTATAAGTTATTTAAGACATGTCTGCTTCGTTGCTTCAATCATGATTTTACTATATCACCCCTAATTAATTATTATGGTCATCTAAACATTGTGTCATTTAAATAGAAATAGAAAAAAAGTATTTTAAATCAATAATTAAAAAATTAAATTATTTAAAAAATATAATTGACTATCAGTGACACAAAAATTTAAATAAGAAAAGTAACATATATTATTTAAAAATTACATAAGAATATTATAAATTATAATAGTTAACAGTTTAAAATATCTAAATAACATTACCTGTTATATATTTTAAGAAATTACTACAAAGCACAATAATTAACAACTTTAAAAATTTAAAGATCAATCTGTCTTCTTTAACACAACTTCATTGGTCCTATTTTTTTCATCGATTTAAATTTGCTTGTGTTGTTTTGTTTATCTGGTATATATTTCAACAAAAGTATGAAAAAATTCCTATAAATCATAATAATTAATAACTTAAAAAATTTAAAAGATATAAATATTTTGCTAGCTCTCGAAATTATATCAGTATCATTTAAATTAAAATAAATAAAAGAGTATTATAAATTACAGTAATTAAAAACTTAAATTATTTTTAAAATATAATTGACTATCAATGCCACAAAATTTTGAACAAGGAGAGAAACATATATCATTTGAAAAGTACATAATAAGTATTATAAATTATAATATTTAACAACTTAAAATATCTAAAAAATATTAATCTGTTATATATTAAAAAATATTATAGATCACAATAATTAACAACTTAAAAAAATTAAAAGATTTAAAATATTTATTTGACTCTCAAAATTATATCAGTAACAGTTAAATTGGAATAACTAAAAGTATAATTAACTAGCAATTTCACAAAAGTTTGAACAAGGAGAGTAACATGTATTATTTGAAAATTGTATAAAAAAGTATTATAATTAAAATAGTTAATAGCTTAAAATATCTTTCAAAAAAACTAATCTGTTATATATATTTCAAAAAAAAAAGGAAAATAAATCACAATAATTAATAACTTAAAATTTTTTAAATATATAAAATATTTGACTCTCAAAATTATATCAGTGTCACTTAAATTGGAATAGAAAAGAGGTATTATAAATCTCACTAATAAAAATTTTAAATTATTTTAAAAATAATTGACTATCAATGTCACAAAAGTTTGATCAAGGAGAGTAACATGTATTTTTGAAAATTAAATAAAACTTTTATAAATTACTATAGTTAACAACTTAAAATAACTAAAGCATCTTAAAAATATAATTGATTACCTAAATTATATTTGTGTCACATAAATTGAGACTAAAAAATAATATATATTGGGTCTATGCTGGCACGGGCCCTCGACATCTAGTTATGATATAAATTTGAATTAATTAAAGTAAAAAAGACATTGTGTAACACTTTTTAAAATAAATAGCCCAAGTTTGACATTTTTTCAAAAAGTGTTCAGTCGGGTATATTATTTTCACTTTATAGTCATTTCTAATTTGGGTCATTTTGGCCCATGTAGTTCAGATACAGTCTATATACAATGCTGATACAGTCCATATACAATACAAATACAGTTTTCAACTTGGGTCATTTGACCCTTTTAAAAATATTTCAGTTTTTTTTGCTATAAAGTTTTTAACTGAAAAATATTCTGCTTTTTTTTTTATTGTTTAGAAATAATAATTAAATATAATTATATAAAAATGGTATAATTGTTATATAGAATATGTATCTGTATAAGATATATGTATAGAAATTGTATAGTTTTATCAAATATGTATATGTATAAAATATATATAAAAAATATATAGAAAGTGTATAAAAATTATATAATTATTGTATAAAATGTATAACAAAAATGTAATTATTGTATAAATTGTATATCGAAACTATATAGTTTTCGTATAGAATATTTATATGTATAAGATGTGTATATAAACTGTATAGAAGGTGTATAGAAACGGTATAGAACAAGCCACCATATCGAAATGGCTTGAAAGTGAAAGTTAAATTCCATGGCCATTTTTGTGCAAATAGTTTAATTTGAAGTGTTGTTTTTATTCTTTCCCCTTAATTAAATTAGTAAATTCCAAATTTCGACTGGTTAAATAGAAAGAAAAAAAAGGAATTTTTTATTTTAGAATACCTAGAACATGTGCAAGAGCTTGATTGCGAAGTAAAAGGTTTGACTCCAGCAAAAGCAACATTGCAACAATTTTCACTCCAGCTTAATCAAATAAATTTTTAATATCGTTAATGTATAAGTTGAATCAAATTAGAAGAAATATAACTTATATACGGATAGTGTAAGATATTTTACATCATAAATGTAATTTAATGTGTTACAACAAGTTACTAAATTGTACTGGACGTTTACACTATCAATGAATATATTTGAAAAATCATTATACTTTTAACTATGAATGCATAACAATCTAGTATTTGTATAATATAAACTTTTGATCAACTCCCTTAACGTAAGGTAATAAATATTTTGACTCCGCTAATAATTTGATTTTTTAATGCATTCAGAGGTATGTATTAATTAGTTCATCATACCTTACTAATCTTAATTAGTACATTCCAAACTATATTTTACTTGCCAAAAACTCATTCAATCTCCACAATCCAATCCCTCTTGTCCTCAATAACACCTCTTTGGATCCCAATTAATCTCGAGTACAATTGCTTACATGTTAGCTCTTCCTTGTACTCAATCCTGTCAAGAAAAATAAAAAATTCAGTTAAAAAAGATAATTAATTTATACTTCCTTCGTCTCAAAATATTTATCGTACATTCATTTACAATACTCCCCATTAAAAAAAGTGTTAATTAAGAGGGGTGTTTGACTATTTTATCCTTATTTATATATTAAGATATGGTAATATCTTTTGATTGAATATTATTTAATAAAAAACAATCTCTCTACTTTTGAGGTAGGTGTTGTGTACACTCTACTCTCTATATACCCCAATTTATGGGATTACATTGGGTATATTGTTGTTCATGGACTATTTACTTATCATAATTGAGATATCCAGAGTTTTCAAAAGCAATTGCTGTCAAGAGTAAAACGAGAAAATAATTAATTTGTCTTAAACTTCTAAAATAACAATATTTTAAGACATACATATTTTTAATAAAAACGATATATATTTTGAGTCGAGGAGGAGTATAATTATGTATAAATAAAACTTTAAAGAAATAGCTAACAAAAAGTGGAAAACAAGTATAATAGACAGGCCAGGCATGACACACTGCTATATTTGAATTGACTATCCTCATTACTTATAAAACATTGAAAGAGAAATATGGTACTAGTTGGTTTTAGAAATGGAAGTGTATAGTTTCAGCAAAGAATTTCTCATATATATTTTGAAATATATATTTTTATTATATTAACATGAAACAAAATATAATTTGAAGTGCTCAATGCATGAAAGCTAATTTGGAACGGAGGGAGTGCTTCTAGTTTATTCGGGATGGATCAATTAAGTAAGTTATTGAACCCAATAGTTTTGGCTAATATCATGTATATATATTTAAAAACACATTAAACAAATATAAATAATAGAATTCAAACTCAATAAATTAGATGAGATTCGAGTGATTTTTGAAATCAAACTCATAAAGATCACATCTAATATTTTGCCTCTATATGGTTTACTCCCATAGTTAGCTATATTGCAGTGTTTAATCGGACACAATATTTAGGAAAAAAAAAAGATGACATTTTTTAAAATTTATAGTCAAGCACAAGCTTGATATACATGATTGGAAGGGTAAATTATAACTTTTAAAATTAAATTTCTTGTAAATGTAATGTCATTCTTTTATGACACGGTAAAAACGAAAATGTATCATATAACTGAAACAGAAGAAAGCAACATAATACTAGTAAGTATTATAATAATTGGTTGTCTATAAATATTGTCCGTATACAATAACATACTCAGTGTAATTTCATAAATAGAGTCTGGATAGAGTTGTTATACTCAGTGTAATTTCATAAATGGAGTCTGGATAGAGTTGTTATACTCAGTGTAATTTCATAAATGGAATCTGAATAAAGTTGTGTGTACATAGACCTTACTCTCTACGTTATGAAGGTAGATAGTAATTAAGTTATATATGTTCCGATATATACTTGGCTCAAGTAAAATATTTCATAGCAAGTACTAAAAGGAAATGTAATAATGAAAAAGTCCTACGTTAAATCGTCGTGTATAAAATTACCTTTTGTTTTTATAAGTAATGCCACCTACTGGAGCAATGCCAACTGCAGTTCCCGTACAAAAAACTTCATCAGCATTATTCAATTCCTCTACTTCAATTAAACGTTCTTCAACCTACACCACATTGACAACAAATTCTGTTTTTTATAAAATTGTTTCTTGAATATCAAGTAATTAATTACTAATGAAACAAATTAAATTAGTAATTAAATGTCTTTATTAGTTGCTTGAATAATTGTCAAAATCAAAAAATAAACCTGGTAGCCAAGATCATGTGCAACGTCCATAATACTTTTTCTTGTCACTCCTCCAAGAATAGTTCCACTTGCTGCTGGAGTATGTTATGAATTTAACCAAGATGGAGTTCGTATTTGTAAAGATGTCAAATTACATTTGGGACCCCGGGAAGATGTCTATATATAGTATAGGAATATAATATATTTGGGCTGATGTTATGAAGTTGTCTTTTATTTTCTTAGCTAAAGTTTTAGCATTCTGGAATCTCCCTTTTCTATTTTCCTTTTGTTTCTACGATGAATTCTTATTTCAATGTATGTGATTATGGTTCTCCTTATCAATATGATTCCCCATCGTTACAATGGTGCTTTCATTGTCCCTCCTCTACCAAATGAGTATCATCTTCCTTTCAAACTCCACCAGCCCCATACAACAAGCAATTTCTTACTGCACCTTCATCACCGAGCCCCACTTATCCATCTGCAATTTTGGAGAAGATATACACTTCCCTCAAAATCGTGCAGGATATAGTGGTAGAGTCGCAAGAACGTAGCAAACGTATGCTTTCTTCTATTTGCCATGTGCGATCAGTGTTGCAGGAAGAGATGCAATTGGACTCCACTCCCATTGATACTCTAGAGAATTCAAATACTATAAATATCACCTTTGTACCAGAGTCAGCTTACGTTGATAGTAACACCGAGGTGGCTGATATGGTAAAATCCCATTTGGATTCAGAGTTCCCTGTTCTTGGTGTTGGAGATACAATACCGCAATACATTTTCTCCGACGTGCTTTCCGGTGCTTCTATTGATGCTACCGAGCTCAAATTCTCATCTCTTTTTTTCTCCGTCAAGGAACCACAAGAGTTTGACTGGAAGGTGTTTGATAGATTGCCGAAGAGGGATATTTCTACAGAATTTTCTAGTCCTAGTGCACCTATTGGCTCGGTTCCACCTGTTTTGAGCATTAACGACTACAAGTGGGTGGATACTGGGCAGTTACGTGATTCATTCGACATGCGCCAATACAACCAAATTAATCTCCTAGGTTGTTCTCCTCTCTTGATTAATGCTTTAAGCTTCTCATCAGATGCGCCTAAATTGTTCGATAAAATTGCTGAGAGAAGTAGACGTTTTTCAATGTTGTACGACTCTGAATATATAGGTGAGGTTGAAGTTTTAATTGAATGCAGTGATAATCTTACAAGTTTTTGTAATTCCTACAAGCTACTGGGTATATCTATAGAGAACTCATTTTTGTATCCTTTTGCTCGGGCTGCTCTTTCTAATGTGGAGAGGTACACAATTGATCAATTCAGGCATGTTGAGGCCAATTGCAAGAGGAATATTAGTGTGGAGAGGTACATATTAGAGACTGCTAATAATTTTAGTGGAAATTCTAGATCTTACATCTGTCTATTGTCTTATAGTATGGCACGTGGAACAATTTTATCCTTATTAATTGAGCTCTCTTCATCCGAACGAGTAGGCTTTCCTCTTCTGTTGCCTTTCAACTTTGGGTGTAAGAATGGAAATTTTACAAGGCAAATTAATCTGGAATTGGTGATTTTTCATCCTGCACGAATACTTGAATGGATTGATTCTCTCAAGGGCGCGATGTCACTTTCGCCTCAACAAGAACAAGTTGAAGGAATTTTGTTGCTTGTTGGTAAGATTGAAGGGTTGTCTAACTATGATTATGACTCATAGGTGGTGTATGTACCTAACGGCAAATTCTTGTCAAGCATTAGCCCAACAGATCTCAAGTATTGGGAGAGGTATACAAGACCCGACTCAGTGAAAGAGTGGAGGAAACATCTTAACATATTACTTCCAATGTTAGCACCTATAGTAACTCTGTATTCTATCTAGGTGACTTATGGAGCATATATTGTGGCCTGTTGTGTGGATAGTAAGATTATAAAAGCTACAGTGCTACATGATGAGATAGTTGTGAAAGAAATTAAATCAAACATTGTGCTATGCACCACTAAGATACAGGAATTTTGCAATGAATATACGCCATTGGAAGCTGATTTTGTGTTGGTTGTTGGAAGGACTTGGCTCGAGGTGCAACCTTTTTCTTATTCCTCAGCAGCTTTTATTATTTTTATCAAGTTTTCTATTCATACCTTTGATCCTGGTATACTCAATATTCGTATAACTAATGATATCGACCTGGCCATGCATACACACTCTAGTATTTCTGCTAAATATTATTTAATTTCTATACTGGGGCGTGACCAACTTGGTGGCCTTGTGATGGGAGAAGTAGGCACTGATGCATTTGTAAATTTTGATAAAATGGCCAAGTCCAGTGATCTAGTGTTCTTGTTATCTGAGATGTTCATGTTTGACATTCACAAATCAAATGGTCCTCTATCTGATGTAGTTAAGAAGTGCAGTTTGATGTTCTTTGAAATATCTGAGAATAGGACGGAACACAACAATTTGTATGAAGCAATTTCCAAGAACATCCAATTCGGTATCCTTTTTGCAACAAATAGTTTGGCTCTTAGCTCTGTGGTTCTTGAACACTCAA
>NC_061122.1:209937822-209940279 GCF_002878395.1 Capsicum annuum | reverse complement strand
TTATCAAGAAATTTCTAAGAAAAAGGTGAATTCTTACCTTAAATCCGAAATTAAAATCAAGAAATAAGTGTTAATCTAGCTTCCCAAACTCTCACAAACTTCACTTTTAAGCTCTCAAAATATTTAGGGTTTAACTCTCAAGAAACAAGATGAAAAATGAGCAAAATGGGCCAAAAATGTGAAAAAGCTGCTATATATATTGCAGATTTTTCTGCATAACTGAGCAGTTTTTACTCTAACTCGAGATATACTTCAACGGGGTGCTCGGGATTCGTTCGGAGTTCAATTTATGCAAACGAACTATGCAACCACACTAAATTCAACGTTTCGGACGCGATGGTGATACCAGATTTTCCATAAAAATTCATTTTCACAAAATTGACCCCCGAGATCCGAAATCACAATTTTTCAAACCGAGGGTTGAAATGAGATTTAAAAGCCAAAAAATCATACCAAACATGATAACACACTAAAATTGATATTTCGGATCTGTTGGCGAAGTCGGATTTTCCATACGAGGTCAAATGTTATTTGTGCTACATAAATTGAGATAACGTAAATAACATATGTTGGGCCCGTGCTGGCACGGGCTACGGTATCTAGTATTTATACTAATCACTAGAAGTGCAAGGCCCGTGTCAGCACGGGCCAAACAGTAGAACATATAGATTGCTATTTTTAAGTTTAAGGATTTATCTTGGAATAGAAAGTTTGAGCAGTAGAATATTTTCATTAGTAAGATTGAGATGAGGGGATCATAATTGAAACCTTTTTTTAACCTTCTTGTTGAATTTTGTGATCAGAAATATAAAGAAAGAATAGGCGTAAATCTGATGAAATAGCTTAAATCAAATATCCAGCAGGTTATTGATTTTCAATATCTCAAAGATTAAGAATCATATAAACTTACCCAATAAAAAAAATACACAGCTTAGATTCGCTATTGTTTTGTTTAATTATTATTTTTTAACACAAGAAAAGAGTGTTGTTTTTTAATAGAGAAGGAAGAGTTGAGATTTTCTTTTCTTTATTTTATTTTTAAAACAGAGAAATGTTAATTAATATTGAGGAGCTGTAAAAAGTTGAGAAAGATGGCTACACATATTTGATAGAAAATTTGCTAATGTTAAAAAAATGCGAAGTATTTGGTAGCAAATTTATGATAGATACACGTTTTTGTACCTAAATTTACTTTATTTATATTTAAATTAGTTTGTAAAAATCTTTTGCAAATAATCTTTATACTTCTTTTCTTTAATTTCTTTAAAATATAGTAATAAAATTTACTTATGCTTTATTCTTCTCACACTTTACTATATATATTTTATCCTCTTTAAATCTCATTATGCCATTTACCCTCTTTAAACATCACTGTACATTAAAATCACGATTGAAGCAGCTGAAGCAGAAACCAGTCAATTTTTAATTTTTTTTTTGTTAATTATTGTTATTTATAGGACTTTTTATTTCGTTTTCAAATAATATATGTTGTTTTATATCTTCTTCTGTCCCGTCCCAATTTATATGACACTAATATAATTTTGATAGTCAATCAAATATTTTATGTTGACATATCATTTTGTTATTCTTATTTTTCTAATACATAAATGACTTATAATAAGGAGTGATATAGTAAAATCATCATTCGAAAAACGAAAATTTAATTTAAAATATTAAGAGTTAATTTCGCATTTTATGTCTATTTTATTGTTCATTAAATATTATTTATTTTCTTAATACGTAGATTACTCATAATAATTAATTAGGAGCGATTGATTATGTTATTACTATAAAAATTAATATAATTTTATCATATCCAATAGTAATCATCGATAACTCATCGGAATAGTCTATTAATTAAATACGGGATGCTATATTTGCATATGCAAAGTATGATATTAATAAACATTATTTGATAGTGCATTATATTTATCTTTCACAATAATAAAATTTTGCTTTATATTTTTCTTTATTTCTTTTTAACTTGATACATATTGACCCAATACAAATTCTAAGAAAATATTCATTAGAAATTTATTTTATTAAATTAAATTTATTAATTTTGTACTTTAAAAATTTAAAGTTAAGTTTAAATATTAGTATTCCTATATAATAAGAAAAAAAATAATTTTAAAACTTAAATTTACTAAAATAAATAAATAAATAAAAAGATTAATTTTCTATATAAAAGTCAATTAAAATGATAAAATTTATTTACTTTAAATATTTAGTTGCAATTAATTAAGATAATTTTTTATTTTAAGTCAATTAAAATAATAAAAGTGATTTACTTTAAATATTTAGTTGCAATTAATTAAGATAATTTTTTATTTTGTCATGATTTATGATGCACCGATAAAATTTTGAGAGTTGAATAGAACTTTTATTTATTTTTAAAAAAGTAATTTAACTTGTTAATTATTGTGATTTATAATAATTTTTACGTAATTATCAAAT
>NC_061122.1:209920732-209937722 GCF_002878395.1 Capsicum annuum | reverse complement strand
AAAAATTATTATAAATCACAATAATTAACTTGTTAATTATTGTGATTTATAATAATTTTTACGTAATTATCAAATAATATATTTACTCCTTGTGTCCCAATTTATGTGGTTTCGATACAATTTTGAGAGTCAACTAAAATTTTTATATATCTTTTAAATATTTTAAGTTGTTAATTATTATGAGTTGCAGTACTTTTTCTTTTATCTCAATTTATGTGGCATTGCTAAAATAATGAGAGTCAATAAAATTTCTATATGTTTTTTAAATATTTTAAGTTATTAATTATTGTGATTTGTGGTAACAAATTAGTTTTGAACATGATAGTCAATTAAATAAATAATTTTTTTTACTTCCAATATGTAGTTATAGTTAATTAATATAAATTAATAGAATATATTAAATATTTAAACCATTATAATGAAACAATGAAATTATTATATATTGGGATATGATATGTAATTAAATGGGAGTAGAGGGATATTTTGGTAATTACGTAAGAGGTTATATAATAGAAAAGAAAAGAAATATGGCTTTCAAATGGCATAAAAGTAGTCTAATAATGGTTGAAAAATTTAACGGACCTTGAAATAATTTCCAACAGGACAAGCATAGACAAGGAAGGTGTACTCTGGTGCTGTAGCCAATCCAAGAATTGGTCCACTTCCTATAAGCAAAGGCCTTATATAAAGAGACCCTTTTCCAGGAGGAGGAATCTACACTTGGTTTTAAAAAAAAAATAAAAAAATAAACAACTTGATTAAATAGTAATCCCAAATTTCATCTAAAGCACTAAAAAATTGAAATTAGCTACAAATTATGTCATAAAATAGCCGGTAACCACGACCTATGTTGCTTGGACTCTCTAGAAAAGTCAACGAGTGTGTGTCAAATCCCTTCGAAAATAGTTCATCTTTGGAGAATCTGACGCGGATGCAGCAACTATTTTGGAGAGTTCACGCAACATAAACTACGACCTTACTTGAACAAGAAAAGTTCTAATTTCTATAGGAGGGTAGCACTGTATCCTTGAGTTCTAAGGAAATAGGAAAGTCTGATGGATGAACTATGTTTAACTCACCTGGTCCGGAGGCGAAGTCAGGGTTTGAAGCTTATAAGTTCAAGATCTTAGTCATTTTGAGTTACTAGGTTCTCAATTAATAAAATGTGCATATTAAACAAGTTTTTAATATGAATCTTTGATAATCCCCGAACATAATATGTCTGTCACTAATCCCTGTTTCTTTTTTTTCGTAGCGAAGAAAATGAAGTTTGAAAGAAAGAAAGATTACAAAACGTTTGTTAGCCAGAGCAGTTTGTTTCACCGCATCAACAAATTGATCAATGGAAGGACTAGGCATGCACATTCTTTTAGCACCAATTTGCATTCTCATTGCATTTTGTTGTGGACGAAACAAAAATAAACGTCCATCATCTCTTCTATAAGCTTTTGTACCTTCAAAAATACCCTGTGTTTCAATGAAATTTTTGTCAATCAACTAAATGACGGACAATTTCTGTAGCTACACAGTAAAAATCCGTAGCTAATTCCATTTAACTACTACTAAAATTTTCCACTGAAAATTGTTCAGTGGCTATTCCCACGGATATTTTGGTTGAATTAGAGAGAAAGAAGAAATTGTAGTGTTTCCCCACCATTTGTTTCCCAATGAGCTGGTTCAATGGGAAAATTCATATTTTATTACACAAACTTCTCATTGATTCAGGATGGCAAAAACCTATGTTGCTAGTAGTGAACAAAGGAAAATCAAGAATTTTTGTTAGCGACAGATTAGTGGCGAATACCTGTCCATAGTTTAAGACACCAGCAGAGGGGCTCAATTGAATGTTGCCATAAGGATTAAGCTGGCCTTGTTTGAAATAACCATCTTCACAACTTTTTGTTAGGTACATATAATCAGTTGGGATTAAATTGAATCCAAGATTCTACCAATCATCAATGTCGTTGGACTCATCATCACTACCATCAATTTAAAAAAAAAATTACTTAGTAAGAAAAACATTGATTTTTTCAGAAATATCTATATGTGAAAATTTCAAAAATATCAAATGTAACATACCTTTGATGCACAGTTTGTATAAAAGTTGCACCCTGAGCTGTAGAGTACCTAGCTCCAAACTAAAATCACAAACCAAAAATCTCTGGTCAACTCGATATACGTTTTCGTTGCTTTTGACTTGAACTATATATGATTAATTCTTTATACTTTTATCCATCAATTGTCACGATGAATTAGCATGTTTAGTCAACTATTTAACGCGAAAAATATGAAGACTGACCTTTGATGGTAGAGGAGAAGATTTAATTAATCTTTGAAAAAATGCAGCTCTCTGAATCATGTTTGCAGAAGAAAAATAGTAGGATGTTAATGGCACAGTAGCTGTGTAGGAAATTAAGTGTTAGTTTGAAAAAGAAAGCAAGTCTATCTATAGAGTGGAGAAGAACAGGGAAAAGGCCAAAAATGGAAACAAAAAATTGATGAAGGGAACTTCAGGGCCTTTAGGTTGGTGGGATTGCAATAATAATCCCATAATATATTTGCACGATATTTTGTTTCTTGTTTCTTTATGAATATTAATTAGTCGTTTGAGAGTTTTACACAAATAGCGGGTCGAATTCATTATTTAATTTTTGAAAAAAAAAATTAAATATACAAAATTAAATTGTCTATTGTAAGTTATAGCAAATCTTTTAAGTTTGTAAGTTATGGCAACTTCTATTTAAAAAAATAATAAGAAAAATAGTTTTTCTAACTAATCAAATAAAAACCAATTCAAACAAGGAAAATACAATACCAATCATATTCCAAATCTCTCTTTAACCGTTTTTTTTTTTCACATTTTAATGCAGACGTTATTCTGCTTCATCTTCTTCAACAACTTTCGGGGGGGTTTTTTCAACAAAAAATATAATTTTTTAATCATAATCTTTCAAAAAAATTTATTGTTTTAGATGAGATTTTAAGGCAAAACAATTTCAGTATTTTATTTGAAAATCAAGTTCTTGAAAAATTGTAATTTTTAAAAACGTGTAATACAATATGGATTGTAATAATTTGCATTCAAACATGATACATCTTGGAGGGAGATTGAATGTTACATGTATATCTTGTTTATCAATTATTGATATTTTGCGTTGAATTTTTTTTAAAATATATAATATTTTATTATTGATTAATAAAAAGAAATTTAGTGAAAAAGTTATAAGTGTTTTGTAAATATTTGCTTTCGACTATGTGATGTTTACATGCTAAATTTTTGGAAAAATACGGTGAAAATTTACAAAAAAAAAACTGTTTTTTAAAATATAATAGTGTATCATTATTGGTTGTTAAATATGTTCATTCCTTCATTTTATATTTTGTAAACTATCATAGTATTATATTTATTGTTTCTACAGAGCGACGAAAAAAATTTGGTGTATAAGGTATTATGTATGATGCAACTACAAATATAAAAGATTAGTAGATGCAATTGCAACTCAGTTGAGGATAGACACAACTTCGACTCAAATTGAAATAAAGTACTCAATAAGTGATAGATGTCCGTCAATGATTATACACAATGATACAGGAGTGAAGGTCTATCTAGATAAAAAAAAGATAGTTATTGATTTCTTTGTTAAGTATCTATTGTACATAAGAAAGAAGGATGTATCGATTGAAACAGTAAAATGTAATGAAAGAGCTATTGTTTGTGCTAGAAACGAAACATTTAGTGCAGAGCGAAAGAATCTATTTTCAAATGATTCAGCTAGTGACATATAACTAACGTATAAAACTAAGATAAATAAAAATTGATAGCTAGTGACATATATGAGATATTAAAATTGATACATTAGTTAATACTTAGTAACACATATAAGATATTATAAAGGATATAACTAATGTATAAAAATTGACAGTTAGTGACATATATGAGATATTATAATGGAGGTATATTAATATCGGTTTAATTGAATATGGTAAACAATATCTATGCATGCAAAATGCAGCATATATATATATATATATATATATATATATATATATATATATGTTAATTGAACATGGAAAACATGAAATCATTATTTAAATAAAAAATTATACTATAAATATTAAAATGATAAATCATATATTAGAGTAATAAAACATACACAATAATGAACATCAATTTAATAAGATATTTTTAATATAAAATGTCCAATGATATAAACATCAATTTGCGTCAAATTTAGTCAATTCTGTAGTCTAAATCGATAGTATATGAAAAGAAACCCAAATTCATACGCAAAAGATATAAAGTTCAATGAAAAAAAAAGAGAAAAAAATTAATTAATGAAAAAGAGAGTATATTAATGGTGGAGAAAATCTTCTATCAATAAAGTAACAATGGAGAATTGTGTAAATTATGAAAAAAAAAAAGTACTATATTTTACTGGAAAGTCAAAAAAGGTGTATCAATGAAAAAATATTTTTTTCAAATTTTACTCCTTAATTTAAGAACAAATTTTATAATTTAATTGATAGAATTAAAATAAATAAATAATAAATATAATTATTGAAACTAACAACAACTCTTATCATAATTATCAAAAGATTTAATGAGGAGAGATAGATAATAAAGACTAAAAATAAGGAGATAATATGACTACTAATTATGAAAAATAATTTTTTATTAATTAAAAAAATAATTTTTGAAAAGTTGCAATAACTTGCAATTATTTCTTTAATCTAATAATTATGAAAAAGTGTTACTATAACTTGTAATAAACAATCTAATAAGTGTATACAAATTGACTTTCACTTAATTTTTTAAGCTGATATATATAGATTATATATCAATTATACATGGTTGTATGCATCATTTATGTGCATCATACATATATTATACATCTGACTGCTGTTTTAAATTTATGTGGTTGAGTGAACAACTATTCCGCTTTGGTTTTATGTGATCTTGTTTGGGTGAACATGAAATTTAAGACCAAATAATGTTTAAATATATCATAATGTTTATGCATAAAACTTAAAGCTACAATTTCATGTTCGGCATAAAGTTCTCGTGTTTGATTCGTCAGAATTTTTAAAATATTTTCTCTACAAACTCGTTGAAAATAAAGAAAAGTCTTTCATAATGAAAGCAAAAAAAAAAAAAAAATTGCATTGTTTCCTTCCTAGCGTCACAACTTGAATTCCGTCCTCATAATATTGTCTTGAATATAAATAAATAGTTTTAAAATAATATTTTTTTTTTAATTTACACACCAGATACAAGAAAATAAGTAATTCTATTTCCTTAAAAAATATTTTCTTACCGTACATATCTGAGTCTCAAAACAGATATATTCTATTGACTTGGCCTCATACTCCTCTTGTAAAATGATGGTGTACTTGCTTACCAAAAAAAGGTTATATCTCAATTCGTTAGACTTGATTGAAGTGTAAGGTCAAAATAAAAATAGCAGAAGAAATAGACGTTGCCGCCCTTTTGGAAGCTTAATAGTTGCGAGACATGTCAAGTTCTCAAAAGTTTGTTCTTTGGTCTAGTTTACATTCACAATTGACACTACTTCAGATCTACGTTTCACTATAATTATGTTTTTAAAATTAATTAACGGCTCGCGATTAATAAAGTCTATTACTAATATGCATAAATCACAAACATTACTTTAAGGAAAAAATTTACAAAATCAAAATTTAAGATATTTAAATTACTAAATATCTCTTCACTTAATAAAAATTATTAATATCCCTTATTTATATTTTCTTTCTTTAAATCTTCAGATACATAACTTCCACCTTAAAAATTAGGATATATTTATTGCTCGTTAAAAATTTGCCTTTGTAATGTCCCATACCATTTTAACGATAGTTGTAAAAAAAAGAAAAGGAAAAGAAAAGAGAAAGGTGGGCCGCCCATATACCAAACCAAAGGAAATAAGAAAAAATAATGGCTTTAATCCATCACATGTCTTAAAAAAGGATATGATGGAAAATAAGAAAAAATAATGGCTTTAATCCATCACATGTCTTAAAAAAGGATATGATGGAAAATGTTAAAATTGGTCATCAGCTTCATGTAAGGCAACATAAGAAAAGAAAAGAAAAGAAAAGGAAGCATACATCGGCAAGCTCCTTAATTATGTATCATCTTTTAATTTGATACCTCAAGTTAACTGTGTTCATTTTAAATACATAAACTAGTCATAAAGTGTCACTTTGACATATTTTGCCCTAATAAAAAAAAGATTCAAACGCGTGTATTTCAATCCATACACGTTAATTTTATACGTCAATTAAAACGTGCTTTTTTGAACAACTTTTCATGCCAGCTTCATCCACTAAAAGGAGCAAAATCACACAATCCCTCACAAAATTTGTCAAATCCGATTGAAACCCGAGGAAAATTCCTTTGTAGGTCTTTGTGATTTTTTTTACTTTTTCTTTGATTCTTAGTGATTTCTAACTAATAAAGGTGTGTTTTACATGTACAATGTTTGCAATGAAGTATTGATTCATTTTCATTGATGAATTTGAAGATATTCAGTTTAAAGTTGACAAAATTGAAGAAATTAGAGGTCAGACTAAACTTTTTCTTCAAGTTTATATTTTTTCATGTTGTCTGGACTGTTTACCCCTTGAAATTATAGTGTTAGGTTGAATTTGCGTTTTTAGATTTTTTTTTTGGGAGGAATTTCAATCATAAAATTAGGATTTTTTGTCGGTTTTTTGGGAATTTCACTAATTTAGGTTGTTTTTTTAAAGATTTTACTGATAAAGACAGGGTTATTTTGGTACTTTTAAGTTTAAGAGTATTTTGAATATTTTCGTTTGTTGAGAATCTTTGGGGATCTATTAAGAAAATATAATGGACAACTATTTTTTGACCTGTTTTTATCGTGGTGGGACAATTGTAGCCGACCCTAAGCTTAGTTATAAAGGTAAGGTAGATATCTTTGTTGTTACCATTGATAAAAATTATTTCAGTCTCGTTGCATTTCTTTCTTACACCAAAGATCTCGGGTGCTCAAAAGTTAAGGGATTTTATTGTCAACATATAGATGATGGTGATTTAGTTCAAATTACTTCTGAAGTCAGTTATTAAAGTTTGTGAAGGATTTAAAAGATGGTGGTGAGCTTGATGTGTATGGTCTTCATGACATTGATGAAGAGTTTGAGGTTGTGGAAAATAGTGTGCCTCTTTTAGAAGGGTCACAGTGTAATGATGAAGATGATATAGATAGTGAAGGTAATGAGAATAGAAGTCTTAACGAAGATTTGAATGGTGATGAATCAGATCTTCCTAGTGGTGAATTAGATTTAAATAGTGATGATATTCCGATGAGGATTGTTCAGACATTGATGAAGAGTTGAGAACATCTAGGGCTGAGAGTAGAAGCAAAAAAATTCAAGAAGAAAATCAAAAGAAAGAGAATAAATAACAGTAGGTGAAGCTGGTATTGATAAAAGTTTTCAAGACATTGACAGAAATAAGAAAGATAGCTATGTTGGTAGATTAGGAGATGGTGAGGAGTACATTGATAGTTCAGATTGTCATAGTGTTGATAGCACTGATTTGTTAGATGAGGATGTTGGTGGTGGTGTTGATTTACCAAGAAGAAGAAGAAGTAGTAAAATCAGATTTGATGATGACTGTGGTGGTGGTGTTTTTGAACTTGGTATAATTCTTAATGGTCCTAAGGAATTTAAAAAATCTTTGAGGAGTATGCAGTGGAAAATAGAGTTTAGATTATCTTAAAGCCTAATGAAGCTCATAAAGTGAGGGCTAAGTGCAAATTTAAGCCAAAATACAATTGATTGTGTTATGGTGCACTTGACAGAGACTCTGATAATATTTTGATTAAGAACTATAATTCAGTGCATAAGTACATAACATCAAACAAAAATAAAATATGTACAACTAAATTTGTTGCTAACAGATTTAAGGATGAAATAAGTAAACAATCATATTTGAATATTTAAAAAATACAAAAATTGTGCAGAGAAAAATTGAGATTATATATGGATAGAACAATTTATTATAAGGAAAGATTACAGATTTTAAGAGAGTCCACGGAGATTGAAACTTGAAGTTTACAAGATTATGTGCTTATGCTGAGATGATAATATAAATCAATCCTGACAGTTCTGTTTGACTGAGAATGGATAGAGAAACGGTCTCAGGTAAAAATCTATTTGTGTATTTCTATGTGTGTCTTGGTGCATTGACAAAAGAGTGGATGGAAGGATGTAGAAGAATTATGTGATTTGATGGATGTTTGTTAAAGGGAGTTTGTAATGGTGAACTTCTAGTAGCAATTGAGAAGAATAAAAATAATCAGATGTTTTTTATAGCCTGGACTATTGTGGACAAGAAAATCAAGCATAGTTAATTTTTTTTTAATCAACTACTTAAAGGAGGATCTACAGTTGGGTACTAGAGTAGGTCTTACTGTGATGGTTGATATGCAAAAAGTAATATTTAGATTTTTTTTAAGTGTCAATTAATTGAAAAACTTTATTTGTTTATCAAATACTTTAACTATTTTTGTTTGTATGCAAATTTTCATGTTGTTGTTCTTCAGTTGTTATCAAATACTGAAGTTAGAAGATGTGCTAGACACATCTGGTATAAATGGCGTCAAGAGTGGAAGGGAGAAGCGAGCAAAAACAGTTTTGAAAATGCTCAACAAAAAGTTTTGAAATGAAGCTCAAAGAGGAACTTGATTACATGAATCAACTTGGTAAGCAAGGTAAGGATATTATTGGTGATTTGTTGCATTATCCTAGGGAGTCATGGGTTATAACATTATTTAAAGAGAATTATAAGTGTGATGTTTTTGAAAATAACATGTGTGAGACCTTTAATTCATGGATCTTAGTTTCTAGACATAAATTTATCATTACCATGTTGGAGGAAATTAGGAGAAAAATCATGACTAGAACAGTGGATATGATTAAGTTTGTCAATACTTAGATATGTGATATTGCACCTATGACTAGACTTATATTGAAAGAGAATAAGGACAGAGCTAGGGATTGCAAGGTGCTTTGGTATGCTAATGTTAGATTTGAGATTGGAGGAGGGTACAAGCATACAGTGAATATGACTAATACGGGATGTAATTGTAGAACTTGGCAGTCGAGAGATATTCTTTGCCAATGCTATTTATGATTTGTATCATGTTGAAAAAGAGCCTGAATCTTATGTGAAACATTGGTATAAGAAGGAAACCTTCATGAAGGTTTATAGCAACTTTATCCAACCAATCTTCAATATAAAAATGTGGCCTGAGACAAACAATTCAAAGATTGAGTCCCCTACACTTGAGAAAATGCCTGATAGACCTGCAAAAAAATTAAAAAAAGACAAAGATGAACCACTAAAGAAATATGAAAACATGTCCAAAAAAAGAGTGAAAATAACATGCTCCAAGTATCATCACAAGGCTATAACATAAGATATTGCAAGGTAAAACAATGACTTTTAACTTGATTTTAGAAATTTATTTTTCATGTTTATTTTTTAATTTATTAATTATTTTGCCATGATTTTATAGATTCTTGATTCAATACACAAGTACATAGTCAAGGATTTCAGTTTAGTGGTCAAAGTTCACAAGGAAGTTGCCTGCCTAAATGCTCAATCCAACCAGAACCTTCAACCTAAAAAAAACTAATATCATGTATCTCAAGTCAACCTGCACTAAGAAGCTTAAAAGAATCTGCCCAAACTAGCTCAAGCCAAGCTGCATCTTCAACAATCATTTGTGGTGATATAAGCAGAGTTAGGAGCTTGAAGGAAGCTACAAAATCTACCTTTTGTGGCGATACAAGAATCCCTGTTGCAGAAGGAATCAACAGTCAACTATCTTCTAAAAATAGAGAAATTGTTGGGCAGAAGAGAGGAAGAGTTACAACCACAAAAAATGTTGATAAAGGTGGATAAAAAAGATTAAAGAATGCTGAATTTAGGATCTAAAGAAGTGCAAGGAGAACCCAAATACTGAATGTAAGTTAACTCAAACGCTATTTATTTTTTAAAAAAAGAGCATATGTGTACTGATTATTGATCCTTCTTTATTTCTTCAAAAAAAAACAGCCTGGAACATCAAGTTAAAGAATCCTACAAAGTGGTACAGCTTATAAGGATGCAAGTTCTACAGGGGTTGATGATGGTTATAAGCCTAGAGGCTAGAAATGAAAAAATAAAGATGCTATCACCATCAATCAATTGCAGTATATGGAAAACAAAAAGAAGAAGTAGTCAAGAAAAAACATTTTATTTTGATGGTGTGTTGTGATTATGTTTTGTAATGTATAGTAACAAACAATAAATTTATCTTGTGCTTTAAATTAACAGTAAATGATTTGGTTCTTTAATTTAAATTTACTACTAATGCGAAGCAATAAATAATTTAGTTCTTTAATTTTTGAAGTCTGTTAATACAGGTTCTTTAAGTAGCATTATGCAAACTTTGAGCTCAATATGGAGCATGTTTTTTGAATTTTTGATTAAAGTTAATTGGAGCTCAATATGAAGCATATTTATGAATTTGTTGTTGGTGTTGCTTTGAGCTTAATATGAAGTATATTGATGAAGTTGTTGTTGGTGTTGCGTTCAGCTCAATATGGAGCATATAGAACAAGTTGTTGCTGGTGTTGTTTTAAGTTTAATGTGGAGCATATAGTAAGTTGTTGTTAATGTTGCTTTCGGCTCAATATGGAGCATATAGTAATTTGTTGTTGGTATTGTTGCTTGTATACATTGACATCTTATTTTACTGTAAATTCTGTGATAAAAAATTTATAATATTTAGAGTCAAAATAAATATTTCATTTCATCAAAATATAAAAATATTACAAGATCAACATTATATCAACAAACTACACCTAACAAGACTTAATACACATCATAAAAATACACTTAAGCTATCATGAAATCAGCAAGGGATTTAGGCCATTTTGCAACATCAAAATCAGTAGAATGACACCATCAAAATTTCAAGGTCAAACTTCAACAATTTTACTTCAATTTTCATATTTTTCACAACACCAAACTAGTAGCAATGAAACCAACAATATTATATCTTCTTGCTCAATTTTGTTTCTCTTCAAAAGACTTGACTCTCTTCAACAAATTCTAAATCACCCTATTTGCTTGTGAAGGGTGTCTTTCTTCATACCAATCAAAGTAATCACACTTGCCCAATTTCTAGAAAATTAATTACAAAATAGATTACAAAATCAATAATTAATCAACTAATTAAGCTAAGAATTAAAAAAACATTATCTTTGAACTTTTACACGTAAAAAATCTACGATCAAAATTTTGTTGAGTCCAAAAAATTTTTAGTAAATGCTTCATGCCACATTTACAATAGCGACAATCTTTTTCAAAAAAAAAAAAGTCATGAACGACGAACTCGACATTGTTCAATTTAATTAAAAAAAGATAAGAAAAAAATAATCTTCTGAAAAATTGAAGAATAAGATGAAGAAGAGAGAAGTTTTTTTATGAAAAAATTGATAAATTAGGATTAAAATTGAATGTTGGAATAAAGAAGAAGATGAATATAATGAAGGAAAGGGGTATATTTTTGTTTGAGGGGGAGGGATATTTCTATGCCATATCAGCAAAAAAAGAGCTTGAACGGGCCTTTGCAGAGTGGCCCGCACGCGTTTTACTAACAAGGCAAAAGATGCCAAAGTAACACACTTTACAAATAGTTTAGGCATTTAAAATGAACACATTTCACTTGAGGTGCCAAAGTGAAAGACGATGCGTAGTTGAGGGACCTGCCGATGTATTCTGCCAAAAGAAAATCAGACTATCTGCTAGAGAAGAAAATCAAAGGAAGAAGAAGAAAAAAAAGGGAAAAGTTTTTAGAGATTTTTATGGGTTCAAGGTAAATTTCTTAATTTGGTCCAAATTTAACTCATATAATTCTTGATTATAGGTTTGGGGTTGAGAGTTTAAGAATTAAGAATTAAAATGATAGAGAAATCTTTAAATTCTCATGAACAGAGCAAAAATATTAAGCGTTTAGATTGAATTTTTTAATTTCAGCTTAATCAAAGAATACAATTTTAGACAACAAAGTTATTGTGGCTTAAGATATTGAGAAAAATCAACGAAATATGTTCTTATGGGTTGAAGCAAATTTAGTATAAGTTGACAAGTTGAGAGTCAATCATGAAATTCCTATAGTTGGGTAGTTTAAAGTAGTTATGTTTTAGCCTAAACCAAAAAATTAATACGAGGTTGATATGATGTGATTATATATTCGATCGAAGGAATTCATACCAATTATTCGGTGATAAATTTAATATTACGACAAGTGTACTGTGAATAGTAACCTTACCATAATTTGTGCTTCTTAACTTGGATATTTTATATATGATTTTGATGAAATAAGAGTTTTTGAGCTTCAAAATTGCACGTGGGGCAAGTCTTTTACTTTATATGATATTGAAATGGTTATTTAGGATATGATATTGTTATTTTGAAAGTTATTTCATTTACTTGGGACAAGCATCTTGACATGTGTTTTATTTAAGTTAATGTACAATTTTGAAAATGCTTTTATATAAGTATCTACTGTTTATAAAGAAAGTATAAATGGAAGTAGACCTTGATTTGAATTCCTTAGCTAACAGTGGGTTCGTTAGACCTGGTGCACCTTGTAGTTCTTGCTAGTGGGAAGGTAGAACTAGCATACTGTTACTGATCTCCCTCGAGTAGGGACCTACTGATATGATATTTTACTTCTTTAACATGAGGGGTCTCCTGTTATTTGCTATTCTTGAAGTAGAATGTCATACTGATTACATGATTCATTCTTGAAAACCTCCCAAATATATAATATTTGATACGATACAATGCTTCTTGAATCTATTACTGAACTATTAGTTCATCTTGCTTACTTGAACAAATGATATCATTTATCGTTACTGATTTTGAAAAAAATATTTATTTTATGATATTTTATGACTTGTTCCCATTCAAATGATTGTGGTTAAGTGTTATTACTCACCGAGCTAGCGTTTCACTCCTCGTTGTTATTTTTACAAAGAATGCAAGTGACGTGGTGAGGATTTTGTTAGCTAGAAGATTCGAGTTGACATATTTCTGGTGAACCCTGCATTTTTTTGCGTGGGCAATAGTTTATTTATTTATTATGTTCTTTTCCTTGAAAACTCTTAGAGTCGCTCCATAGTCACTTCTTAAGAGTTTTGAATATTCTTTCATTATTTTGGACTTGTGGAGTGTTTGACATCCTCTTATTTTTGAAGATAAATTTTGTATCGTTATTTGTCAGTATTGGTGCATTGTTGATGATTTTGGTGGATTATGTCATTATTAATTGTGTGTTGGTTGTGATGTTGGGTTGTTGTATTGTTGATTCGAGACAGAATTTTTTTATAGGCTCAAAAACAGGGAAAACTCTGCTCAATTTTTCATAAAATTCTGATGAGGCTTGCGTTGGAGTCCTAACCTCCTTAGCGTCGATCATGATCCCTTTTTGAATCGTGATGGCCTTAATATCTCCTGTTCACCAATTTAATATGATTAATGTCTAATCTCCTCCTCCTTCAAAGTATTTTTAGAAAACTAGCGCCCCCTATCTCCCGTCAGAGTGTCCATCGAATAAATAAGAAACAACGATGGTGTATGTTGTCTTCGATCACTGTCAATCCTTAACCAAGCAAACACCAATTCGATCACTGTCAATCCTTAACCAAGCAAACACCAATTCAATAGACAGATGAGGATAAAATTTAAAGGCAATTTTTATAGTATAGATACAACAATTCTGCGATCCCTCCTCCCTTATACCCACTA
The DNA here is from genome assembly GCF_002878395.1 of Capsicum annuum. NCBI lineage: Eukaryota > Viridiplantae > Streptophyta > Magnoliopsida > Solanales > Solanaceae > Capsicum > Capsicum annuum. The sequence goes on along the minus strand of NC_061122.1, from coordinate 209,923,876 downwards.
TGCTTTGTGAAGCTCACGTTGGTGGAGTTCCATAACTCTGTACTACAAAAATTGTAGTGATCAAAGAGATTAATTATTCTCTCTTTTTCAAAGACGTAATTATTCTATATTTTTCTCTAATTCATTTTTAAAAATAATTTGTTCCAATTGAAGTCTTAATTCAGAATTGTTGTATCTAAATTAATTTTACCAGATTGAAATTTTGTATTTGAATATTTTAATTGGAGATACATTTTTTATTAGTTGAAGATACATGATTTAGCTTAGTTCTATATGCATGTTCCAGGTGCATATTCTTATTTTTGTACGCCTGATATATTTTTTTTGATATGTATCTCTTTCATATACATGCATATAGTTAGAAGGTTTTTGTATACATCCCTTTTAAAATATGTATCTCTATATCTGATATATTTTTTTTATTGTGTATCTCCTATATCTTTGTATTTCAAATCTCATTTTTTATATTGATACATCATATCTTACCATGATACGTTTTGATCAATATTTGTATCTCTTTTTTAGGGTTTGAAATTCATTGCAATTAGTTGAAAAGGAAAAATAACACCATTAAAAAAAAAAAGAGAAAAGCTAAAGAAAAATAGTTGAATATGGAGAAGAATATTTCAAAAAACTGCATTATTAACTAGATGCCCTTTTTTTTGGGGATATTTAGATATTAATTAGAAGATCCGTAAATTACTTCTTAAATGAGTTAATTGTCGTTACTTTTCATAATTATAAGGAATTAGTTGTTTCTTAAGATGTAACATCAATCGTATCTCATTTAATATTATGTATCTACAAATTAGCAATAAAATTTTTTTGAAACTTTAAAAAAAATTGAGATAGAATGTAATTATGGATAAACTAGTTGAGATTAATGCAAAACACCCTACTTTAAATATTTAGTTTTTGTAGGCCCATTTGGCTGTATACAAGTCACGTAACATCCTCGTATTTGACAACAACAGCAATAACAACATATTAGTATTTCCCACAGAATTGTCTGAGAAGGATAAATTGATTTGGAAGTTGAATTTTCTGGTATGTGACTTTTGTGTTATCAAACTCAAAGTTTTGTGATTTTTTTATTAAAAAATGTAGTTAAATGACATTGATGGGGGAAAAAAGGTTTAAGTCAGGATGACCATTTGTGAAATGTAACCCTCCGTCCCCCCCCCCCCAAAAAAAAAAAAAAAAAAAAAACCAGGAAACAAATTCTTATAACATGACATGAAAAAAGTTAATATAATTCATTTTTTCCCAGGATACACATTCATATAAGTAGTACCTTATAGTAATACCTTGGAACCAATGAATATTAGTTTATTCTTTTGTCTAATACATTAACATTATTTTAAAAACTAGTTCAACCCGCATGTGTCTCGTACGTGTAATATTTGATTATTTAAAATTAAATAATTTTATCTATTGTGAAAATTTTTAATAAAGTGAAAAAGTTTAAATTAGTTTTCAAAAATCTTTCACACATTAATATAATAATGTAAACATAAACATATACATATATGTTTTACCACCTCACTTTTGTGTTTGCGATATAATATCTTTTTTTCTTGTTGCCACAAGCTATGAGAGATGCATCAATTTGAATCATATTTGTATTACGATTATTATTATTATATTGTTTCATATTTTTAAAGTCAAATTTTTACAAAATCATTAATTACATTTTTATTACCTACTTAAAAATTTAAAAAATATGGTACATCTTAAATTTTTCTTATTCTAACGATTTTATATTTATTTCTAAATTTTTAAAATCTTCTTAAAATTAAATTTAGTTGATTTAGAATTTATAAAATAATAAAAAGTATTAATTGTCATTAATTTTGATGACTTTTAATAAGGAAAGATTTTATCATAAATATATTTAATTAATTCTAATTCTTAAATTAGGAAAAAATAATGAAATTCTGATGACTTCTAATAAGGAAAGGTTTTATCATAAATATATTTAATTAATTTTTAACTCTTAAATATTAGAAAAAAAAATAGTGAAAAGACAATTTTGTTTAAAGCATGAACTTTTAATGAAGGGCAAAGTTCAAACAATATTTCAAGGTCCTTCACACTTTTAATATATACTAGGCTAGTGTACGTGTGTTGCACGTGTATTCAATGCTAAAAAGAAAGTTGCATATATAAAGAACAAAAAAATAAATATTTTTGAACACTGGAAGTTTCAAATAAAGATATTGATGTTTTTACTCTTGTCAATCATAATTCTTTCTATTTTTAAATGGTAAAAAAAATCAATCGGATAGATAGCTTTAAAATTTTATATTTGCAAAATCCAGAGTGTTTTCTCTTTGTTTTGTTTTCTCCTTCGATTTTCTATAGTTAATGCTTTATTCATGGGTCTTATGTTACTAAGTTAAACATTGCTAAAAAATGTAGACACCATTTTGTCAATATTTTGTAAGAAATTTGTACTTTTATATATAATAATTATATACATTAATAAGATAGATAAAACTTTAATTAAAATGGAAGAAACTCGTATGAATCTAAAAGGACAATAAGTTATTAAAATTTAATATTCCTAACAGAGTTGACAGTTAGTTTTTGGAGTTAATTAGGATGTGGAGCAATTATAAACAAAAAATTATAGAAAAATTAAAGTGCTAAATATTTTTAAAAATAATTATGTATAACTATTAGCAAAATAATCAAATGACTATTTTTAACTATAAGAAAAATAATTTAATTCGTTCATTTTTTTTTAATATCAGCTCATAATTTGTAAATAATAACTATAATTATATCCAAAATATTTCTTTTACCCTTTATAGCATTTAATTAATATTAGTTAAACTAAAGTTAACTTTTGTTAGATATTTTCTAATGGACTACTAGCTAGTTTAGTTATAGTTATATCCAAAAATTTGGTTAAGATATTATAATTACATTCAAAGATATTTTTACGCATCAAAAGATCCATTTTAAGTGTTGAGTCTCCAGTTCACTTATCCTTTTCATTAAATTTCACATAAAATTTTTATCATGGATAGATTTATGGCTAAAATATTTCAGATGTTGAACGTCGAAATTATTAATTTACTTTTTCACATTTAGACTATTGTGTAAAGAGTTTTTATTTAGTGCCAAACTTCAACAACT
>NC_061122.1:209887225-209917732 GCF_002878395.1 Capsicum annuum | reverse complement strand
AGGTCAGTCTAATGTTGAAGCTCTTCACGACCTAACTCAAACTACAACAGATCCGGGTGCTTCTTCTGGGGGTGTTGCTAGTGGAGTTATTTGTGATGGTGGCAGTCATCCTGCTTCTGCTGCCAGTCGTGATTATGAGCATATTGGTGCTCAATAAAAAATAAATATGTTTAAAAATACCCCTTGCACCGGTCCTTCCTCTCACCCCTACACCGGTCCCTCCCACCCTTACAGTGGTCCCTCTCACCTCTTCTCACCCTTATATTCTTATTGCAAATACAAAGTGTACAAGGATAGAGAGGATAAACTCCTCGACAAGCTAGAGGCTATTGCTGAAGCTGCTGAGGAGTTAAAATCTAGGAGGGGTGTCATACCATCCAATGAGGTGAGGGAGCCATGCACTCCTACAGTAGAGGTTAGGAGGAAGAGTATAAAAATTAGATAAATTCTCTCCGTTCTGAAATCAGCAAAAAATGTAACTCCCCCCGCTCCAATAGTTGTTGAAGTCCAGGGACTGCCGAAGAAGGTAGACATATTTACGGCGCTTAGCAAGGAGAAGAAGAAGGAACTGGAAAAATTCATCAAGATGAAGGTTCAAAAAGAACACACCATGCATTCATTTGTCAGCAAAGACTTCTCGAATATGACAAATATGTGCGTGTGGTACGAGGACAAGGTAAGTTTACTTTTGATAACCTACCCTTCCAATCTACTCCATGAAAAAGAATCTACGCAGCAGATGTGTAATCTGTTGCAACATCTTGGTATTCTATTGCAACATAATACAAATCTGTTGCATAAGTTGCGTTGGCTGGGTAATCTGTGAACTGATTTAGAGAACCCTCTGCATCGGATTATTTCCACTGTATTTTTATTCTTTACAATTACTAACCTATTTAAAAATTATTTCTTATACCACAGTATGTTGATGAAATTCTCTGCCTCATGAGGGGCAGACAATTAGCGTACCCAGATGCTTATGATGCTGTTGATAGGATAATGGACCTCAACTTCTATAATAATTTCAAAGATAGGTACGTTGATCTTCGTAATCTAGTTGATTCCGGTGGCCTAGGATTTGATCAGTTAGTTTTTACGTTCTAATGTGATGAAGAAGTGATTAAATATGTTAGAGGGAAGAGGCCATATCCACACGGCAAAAGCTGGACCAAGGCAAAGAAAATCCTTGCAGTCATGAACGTGGATGTCACCTATTTTCTCACTGTTGAGATACTACTATACGAGGGAAAGATTAAGGTTTATGACTGCAACTTACCTGTGTTCAGCGAGAAGACGTTTTTAACCCACATGCAGCCACTCTTGAAGTTGTTGCCCAAGTTGTTGACGTAGAGTAAGATGATAGATCATTTGCCGGCTGAAGTCTTGGCGAAGGAATCATGGGTTTTTGAAGGTCGAAATAAGAATATCCAGCTCCCAAAAAATACAACCGGTGCAGCGTACGGGCCGTACTTGCTTGTATACATAGAGTATTTGCTGACCGACACACAAATGACCGGTGTGTACGACACCGTTGTGGAAAAGATGCAATGGGTCTGGGCATATGGGGTACTAACTAAATGGTTGGAGCCCGTGTATAAAAAATAACATGTACGAAGACAGAGATGAACACGATAACAAATTTTCATTTCAAGCCAATTCACTATACATATAGGGGCAATAATTTTTATGTCTGGCAAAGTTGAATTTTTATAATGCAACAGATTTTATATCTGTCATAACAGATATAGTACCTGTTGTGACATATTGATTATCAGTTGGAATAGGTTGGTCATCTATTGTGTTATGCAGATGTTCCCCGTCTGTCTGTCGCAACAGATTTACGATCTATTGCAACATATAACTTATCTGTTGCAACTGATCGGTAATCTGTTGGAGCAAATCAAAAATATAGGAAGACCTGTTATATAATTTTCAACAGGTGACCTACGTGTTGGATCTCATGTTGCAACATATGTCTAAATCTATCTGATAAGATATGTCGTCTGTTGCAGCAGATGTATTATCTGTTGCGATATTTGAATCTAGTACTCCATTTTAATTAACATGTTCAAAACTCAGAATTAATTATATTTATAGACAGAATAAAATAAATCGAAGCCTTCAAAAATTACATGAAATAAAATAACTCAACAAATAAATGAAATGTAAAAAAAATCATTATGAGTACAAACGATCTACTCTACAAATAATCAACAAGTTAAACCAAGAAGGATAGGTTATTACATTGACGGACTCGAGCTATAAAGATCTAATCAATATGGACAAGTTGTTCTTCATCCAGTGCTATGGAATTCGGCTTTGGTCGCCGTGGATCTTTAACGTAGATTGTGTACGGCTTCTAAACTTTCGCTTCTCGATATTTCCATAAAAGAGCAGCATATCTTTTGCGGAGTAATTCGGTATCAAGTCCATCATTTGGTACTTATAATCCATCGCTCAAATGCTCAGCATAGGCAGCAACAAAAGGACCGCAATCCATATGTTATAAAAAATAGATAATCCATATCTTGTAGTTCATGCAAGCGTTGTGAAATTTGTGAAATAAAACTAAATCATGACACTTAAACTTACAAGCTACCAATGGTTTGTTGAGAAATTCTGTCAACATATTGTACATCAAATGGATTAGCCATTTTATCCTGGTATGCTTCATTCATCAACCAATCAGTACGAACCTTTTCATCCAAAAAGCCACTCATATCAAGGTAAGTAGGCAATATTTTGGCCAACTTTTGTATCTCAGACAACGGCCCAGAATGTCTCCTTCGCGACATCGAGTCATAAACTTGGATGCGCCCCTCTTTTAGAACGACTACAGCCAACACCCAATGGAATTCATCACCACAATTGATTGGGATGTACACTTCGTCGACCAAATGCCAAGGTAAGCCAGCCGGAATGCTAAAACCTTTGATGATGTTGATTAAGCATTCCTCATTTCAGGAAACTTCCGATTGTTGTTGACAATACCTATCGTAGGCATTATTGATGTAAACTTTGTACAAATAATTACCTATTGTATATCTGTATTGTTCTTGTGTTTGTAACTTGACCTTCTTTCAGAGGTAGTAAAAAATGACATCGATGTGTTGCACATATTATTAAATATTTCAAATTACGTGACAAAAAAATCAATACGCAGATGTAATTAAATAAAGTATTAATTAATAGTAATATGTATGGCCTTTAAACCTCAGCATTCTAGCAAGTTTGGGGCTGTGACATCAAATAGAACCAATTCTTCATTTCGGGATGTGCAACAACAAAGTCAAACATATCAAAACCAAGACTCGATTTGTTCACTTTGTAGCATTCATCATTTTATTTTCTACATGATGATTTATATGTGTTAATGTCAGGTTCTTACAACAAGAATTGTATAACCCAATATCCATAAAATTGATTTACGTACCTACCGACATGATGCTTTAACAGCCCATCGACAATCCATTCTGAATAGTCATTGATCAACCGTATTAGTTTTTTTGGAGCCTCGTCCGAGATGTTGAACCCTTCAAATGGGTAATTCTTCCGTTCTCCCAAACTGACAGGCTCTACTTTTTCTTCATCTTTGGAAGAAGTTAATGGATTATCAACTGTCATATTATGCTCTTCGGCAGTAGCTGTGACATCCACCTGAAAAGCCAAAATTATCAATGCTAAGTAGAGATATACAACAAATTTTCTATCTGTTGCAACAGATGATTCTTATATTGCATCAGATGGATTATCTATTGGGATAAATTCAAACAAGTAAATCAGAGCAGTATGATAATTTCGAACAGATGACCCATCTGTTGCAACATAAGACTCATCTGTTAAAACAGATAATGAATCTAATGCAACAGATTAGACAACAGTTGCAACAGATGTATACATCTGTTTAATAATTTTCAGCAGATGTATCATCTATTGAAACAGATATGTGCTTGTTTGTTTTTTGAAATAGATGATGTACATTCACCTTCCTCAGCTCATGCTGCTCTTCTGTGGCCCTTGCACACTGAACATCGGTGGAAGACAAAGATAGAGGCATTGCAATCTTGATTTTTTTTATGATTGATGATGCCTTGAAAGTGTCTTTCCTTCTCCTCTTAGCCGCCTTGATCTCTAGTGGAGTGTCTAGATATGAAATCCTCTTTGATGGAATGACACCCCTCTTAGATGTCATTTCCTTTACAGAAGCAGTTAGTGCATTAATAGCATTAATCACTCCATCGTGTTTCACCTTGCAGTCTTGATATTTTCATGAAGAACATTCGCTAGATGCGGAAAAATCTGGAGAAAAATTTGTACAACCATTATGATTATAATCATAATGGCTTGTTGTTTCAAAATTATAAGAGGAGCATCATTAGCCCCACCCTTTAAAATTTTTTATCTTGTGATGGTTATTGCTCCAAACAATTTTATTTTTATTCCATCAACGACCTTGGGGTCTGATAAAGATTGCACAGACCGTAAAGTAAGAAAAAATGGCATCTTCAACTCTCGGTTAGTCGGAACAAGCCACGGATGGACAATCTAAAACAAATCGGTACATATATTAAGAATGATGATGAAATCATTTAATCATTAATTAAAATAAAAACTTGATTAGAATTGGACTTACTGCTTCCTTGGGGGGATTGAAAAGATCAAGAAATTTTGCATTTTTATCAGTTTTGGCCGACAACCATCTCAAAATTCTTGGACAGGAAACTTCTTCCTGGTGGTTCACTTATTGTCTCAAATAAGGAATGGCTTCAAATGCCCAAGCCTATAACATAACGCCAATAAATGAAAAGCATTATTGAGTAAAAAAATGATGAATCATATCATGATAAAAGAAATATTTACCATGAAGGCCCATGGAAAACCTATAAGTTGACTGTTTTTGGCGTTAACGGAGTCAACAAATATTCGATAGCTATTTTGAAGCTTTCATAACCCCAAGGATAGTTGTTAAATGCCTCAAGATCCTCGGAGAGATTTATTAAACCGAGGCTTATGTTGTTGTTAACGTCTCTCGCCCAAAGAACATTATGTACAAACCAAACCAAGCACAATGATTGCTTTTGCTTCTTTGAAAGTCCTTTACCTTTCAACGCTTCAATCAGATTTTTATTTTTGAACCTTGGACCAACAATGGACACCAGGTCATCACGATCACTCGACTTGCCTTTTTCTTTTTTGGGTGTGCGGGGTACTTTTTTTGGGTCAGAGTAGGTATAACTTGAGAAGAAGAAGGAGGATAACATTTTAGTCCGGTAACTATGGGAAACTCCTCCCAACCAAAACAAACAGGCATGCCACAGTAATGTATCCACACCTCATCCATCTTATCTTTGTTTTCATACACAAACCTGCGCTTGAGAAGATCATATACCATTTTTATCTGGAAACAAGCATTGTTGTCCTCTGGCAAATCAAGATATTTCCCAAAGCAGCTTTCCCTGAAATAAGAATCCAATTTTTGTTCTTGAAGTATTTTTTTGAAGGCGTCAAAAGATTTTCCCATGACCGACTTAACTACGAGATCACCTGTTAAATCTGTGGCACCATCGTACTGCATTCTCACAAGGTAACTATCAATGCTAAAGGTTTTGACCAACTCTTCGATGGAAGGGCTATTAGTATTTGGATCATCTCTATTGAAAAATTCCTCCTCCCCGTGTTCATTATCTTCTGCTCCTAATTGAGATAACGCTTGTAAAGCAAGCTCATAGAGTGGTGGATGTAGCTGAGCTGCTGCACTTGTTCCTTTACTTGGACTTGATTCAATTTCTTTTATTTTGGGAGTCATGTTATCTTAAATTAACAGGAACATAACATAGATTATAATTGATTAATTCATAACAGTAATATAACAGTTTCAACAGACAACTAATCTGTTGCACCAGATATGTTATCTGTTGCAACATATAACCGACTTGTTGCAACGGATGAGTAATACATTGGAACCATAAAAAAGCACTATCTATTGGACCTGGTATTTTATTTGATGCAACACATAACTGACCCTTTGCAACGGATGAGTAATCCGTTGGAAACAATAAAAATAGATCACTAATCTGTTGCACCAGGTATTTTATCTGTTGCAACATATAACCGATCTTTTGCAACAGACAAGTAAACCATTGGAAAGAATAAAAATAGATCACTAATCTGTTCCACCAGGTATGTTATCTGTTGCAACAGATAACTGACCTTTATGAATAAATCGTTGGAAAGAATAAAAACAGTCCTAATCTGTTGTAAAATGAAGAGTAAACCGTTGGAAAGAATAAAAACAGATCACTAATCAGTTATCTATTGGATCAATATTGTTTAGATTTCTTCAAAACAGATGAGTCATTTGTCACAACAGATGAATGATCTGTTAGATTGTTCACCTGTTGCATCAGATTTTTAATCTGTTGCATCAGATTTTCATCTGTTACATTATATGTTTCATCTATTACATCAGATGTTTCAACTGTTGCAATACTATTTCTACCAAGACAAATAATAAATCAACCCAGCAACACCAACATATCACACACACACATACACACTAAGAACATCAACTGTGACTAAAAATCACCAACAAATTTGAATCAACAGTACGACAACGAGAAGAAGAAATACAAAAATGCCAAAAATTAGGGTTTTATTCAGTCCATATTTCAATACCAGAAGAATAGTTGGCTCAAGTTCCTCTGTTTCTTCATAATTTTTTACCTGTGAAAAAAGAAATGGAAGGATGAAGAACTCAAAGCTGTTATCATCGGAGAAGTATTCACATCGATTGACGGTTGAAAGTCAAAAAGGAACTCGCCCGACTATTTATCGCTGGAGGTTGAAGGGAGAAATTTTATAGAACTGTTGGTTGGGAGAAGCTGGAGAGAGAGAGCAGTTGATTAGGATTGAAGAGGAGTGTGGGTTGGGTTGATTTATATTTTTGAAAAGATTAGAAAGTTTTAAAAATATTAATCAAGTCCACAATTAACTTAATCAAGTTTTCTAATGATGTTTGACCCTATCTGTTGGTCAATGTCACTAATCCTTCATTCAAGACTTAAAAGACACCTTTCCTTCAATTTTCTCTTGTAACTTCACTTCTAACTCCACATGCAGTACCTGATAGAATCTCAGTTATGATAGTTGTGCGACAAAAATGAAATGCCAATAAGTAATAGTTAAAAAAAGGACAGTGTACTTACATAGGAGGAAGGCCAAACCTGAAGTCAAGCCTGAGGTAGCACCACTGCAACTTCCATAACTCTTCTCCTTGAATTTCTTTGCTATTTTGATAGTAAGGCCCTGATCAGCTAATACACGTCACTAGACACTTCCAGCTTGACCAAGCATTTAATATCCCTACCCTAGTCCACCCCATAGGAGCTTTCTTCAGGTATTTGAAATGGCATCCTATTAGCTAGCTTCTACATGTCCGTAATAACATATCTTTCTTTCATATACATATATAATGTTTTAATACATTTCTTTTGAAACTGAGACTCCTTAAGTTAAATCAAAACGTTTCTTTTGAAATTGAGACTCCTTAAGTCAAATAAAAAATAATAATGTAGTTAATGTACATTCACAAATTTGCCATATCAAATGTAATAAAACAAGAATTTGCTTGGAATAATTTATCACGAAGTCTCAATAGCTTGCTCCTCATGAATATTCCTTTTCCTGCACAAAAATATCAAAAAATTAATTAATAATAACTTACATAAATTTATACAAATATTGATTGAAAAAAGTAATAACTTTACAAAGAAAAAAATTCATGTTCATACTAATAACTCAAATAGAAAAAAGAAATTAATCCAAGTAAAAGTTAAAAGAAAAGGAATTTAACTCCTTCATTAAAATTAATTTGATTATATTGCATACAAGAACAAAAGATGATAAATATGAATGCAAGAAGACAATTGGAATCAAAATCAATATAAGAGGAAAAAGTAAAGTAGAATAAGTTTCTTGTAAATTTTAATTCAAAATATTACTTAAATAGGATTGTAAATTTTTTTTTTAATATATAAGACAAAATTCTAATTGATTTAGAAGTGTTAAATATTATGATTTCTTACCTAAAGTAAATAGGATTGTATAGATTCTTTTTTATATAAGGTAAAATTCTAATTGATCTAGAAATGTTAAATATTATGATTTCTTACCTAGAGTAAATTAACAAACCTAAAGAAGTTAATAATAAAATTAATTGTTAAGAAATATTTACCCAAAAATTAAAGGGCAATTACATGATGGAAAAAAGGAATAATCTACTATAAATAATAAAATAAAATTGAGCACTAAAGCAATAATTAAACTTAAATTAAATAAACGTAAAATGATTCCATCTCAAAGATAATTACCTTAAATAATTTAATTTTTATAATAAACATAAATTGAGTTCAAGTCAAAGATAAATTATCATAAATAATTAAACATTTAATAAACGTATGATCCAAAAAATCCAATGGAAATAATTTTTTTATGGAAAAATTAATTGGAGCAAAAAGGTGAAAAGACTATTTAGCCTAAAGTAGAGTCTTTCACTGAAGGGTAAAAAGTTCAAATTACTTTTCTAAGGGTCTTCACACTTATGTTTGATTATTTAAAAATAAATAATTTTATCTATTGCAGAGATTTTTAATAAAGTGCAAAAAGTTCGAATCACTTTTCAAACATCCTTCACGCTTTAATATAATAATATAAACAATAACATATATTTTAGTATAAGCACATATATTTTTAATCACCAAAAGTTTCAAGTGATTGATGGATCATCACATTTGTGTTTGTCATGCAGTATGTCTTTTCCTTGATGTTAGAGGCTAAGAGAGATGCATTAATTTAAATCATATTTGTAGTACGGTTATTTTTTTCTCTATATTAATTTTTTTTTAAGTCAAATCTTTACAAAATAAATGATTACTACGTACTTAAAAATTCGAAAAATTGAGTACTTTTTAAATTTTTCTTATTCTAACGCTTTTATATTTATTTCTAGATTTTTCAAATCTTCTTAAAATCAAATTTAATTTATTTAGAATTTTTAAACTAATGAAAAAAATATTACTTTCATAAATTTGATAACTTCTAATAAAGAAAGGTTTTATCATAAATATATTTAATACATTTTCAACTCTTAAATATTAGAAAAATAGTGAAAAAATAATTTTGTCTAAAACAAAGACTTTTAACGAACGACAAAAAATTCAAACAACATTGTTAATGCCCTTCACACTTTTAATATATTATAGATTATATGTATAGATAGATATAGACGATATAGATTAGAGAATAGAGATAAGATAATTGTGCTTGACCTTGCAATTTTATAAGGTAAATATTAATTGATTTCAAAATTCAAAATATTAAACTTTTTAAGAAAAACACCAACTCAACAAAAGAGTTAGGATTTACGCCGATTTGCTTGACTGAGTGGATAATTTGGCATGAAAGTTAATACACATTGAAAATAAATTAAAGATTTAGTTACAATTAGAATACACATTGAAAATAAATTAAAGATTTAGTTACAATTAGAAATCTAACATTCTATCTTCATCTCTGGATCCTTTATTGATAATTAGCCAATTCGAAGTACTGATTCAATTCAAAAATTATGTTTCGTAATTTCATAATTTTATTTTATTTGTAATTATGTAAAATAAAGATGAAAAAACTATATGTCTTAGTAAATATAAGCTCCTATTTATCTTAAATTTTAATTAATTACAATTCATAGTCCTCTTGCTAGTTACTTCTCCTTCTCTCTCTTCCAATCTTGTTGATCGCCTCCCTTTCATCTCACTCTCTCTGCTACCTCCCGCCATCTCTCCCTCTCCTTGACTTTCAGCTCTCTTGTTTTCTGTCTCTTTTTTTCTTTAAAAAGACTTTGTTTACTTTAGCAAATCATATAATTGAAGTGTGCTAAATTATAGAAAGAGTGTATGGCCATGACTGGTAAGTGGCAAGTCGCCTAGATTTTCGTAATTAAATCTTTCCTTAAATATTAGGTAATACTAAAATTTAGGAATTTCAAATCAATTAAGATTCTATTTATGAATATTACTTCCTTGTTTGAACTAAATAGCACAACTATTAAGTATCGTATATTTCAACTACGATGTAGGTTCTTTTTTAAGGTTTAGGTTCGATTTTTATAGTGAAAGTCTACCTTGTTCTAACCCATTGTCATCAATGTTGCTCGCAATCAAGATATTTGATGTCTCTATTAAACTTGTAACTCCGCTTTAACTGTTTCCTCTCATAGCTTTTCTATCAATTGTGATGATGAGAAGTTAGCAACCCCATCAAATTTGACAAAGGGATTTTCAAGATATTCTACTCAAATACTATTAGGTTCTCAAGGTTAAAAATAGGTACCCAAAAAAATTTAATTGCACAAGATGTAAGAGTATTCAGGATAAAGCTTACACTGAGGCAAGAAATGCAAGATTGGACTAAGAAAGATGTGTAAACGGAGGCCGACCTGCATCAGTACCCGAACATTCATTCGAAAGAAAAAATAAATTATTAATTTCTAATTACCTTTGTCTTCATGTATGTGGTTGTCTTCATGTATGTGGCTGCAAAGTAAAGCAAACATATGCAGAATTTGACAGAAACTATACTAATAATTTATTTCATATAAAACAGGTGTCAAGTTGTTGTTGTTGTTGTTGTTGGTGGTGGTGGTGGTGGTGGTGGTGGTGGTGCTGATGTTGTTGTTGGTGTTGTTGGTGTTGTTGCTGCTGCTGTTGTTGTTGTTGTGCATTGGGTGAACGCCCCACTGGGTGCATTGGGTGAACGCCCCACTGGGTAATAGCCTGCAAACCACAAGGGGGTGTAAACTGCACTATGTAAATCTTGTGCTACAGGCTTGACTCAGAAAGTCTTGTGTTATAGGCTCGACTCAGAAGACATTGACGACGGATCGGTTTTGGGTCATCCGTGTGGATAATCACCCTCTAAACCAATTGAGCCATCCCAAACTATGTGACAATACTTTATCCTTTTTATTCAATCTCAAAAATATGACGCAATTCTATATTTAATAACAATTTAATCTTTTAAAATATCCAATTTACCCATTATGAGATGATTGATTTATGGTCACACAAATATTTGTAACTCATTTTAGATCATAAATTTAAAAGTATTTCTTTCTTTCATAAATTCTGTGTCCAATCAAATACCATCACAAATGTGTGGCGACCAAAGTATTTGTTTTTGTCAAATACCAAATTAAGAAAAACACAATTTCCCAGTCCAATAAAGCTAGATTTCTGGATTCTGACTTGGAATGAGATGCAATCTATGGAGATAAAATCCCATCATTAATTATTGGTGGGTTGGATATATATACATTATGGCTCATATTGATTTTGAGAATTTTTTCTTGCCATTACTGGCTAGGCACCAGTACAAAGAAATTAAAGTAGAAATTTTTTTCAAAACATTTACTCACTTTTTTTGTCAAGGGTTAAAATCGTTTATTAAAAATTAATTTTATTAAAAATCAAAAGTCCAATAACTATTTATACATGAAAATAGTAGTAGGTAATTATAATTTTATAAATGTATTTCAATGCAGGTAATACAAAAATGATTAATAGTCGAGGATCTTTTGAAAACAATTTCTCTACCTTCTCGAGGTAGTGGTAAGGCTTGCGTACCACTACCCTTCTCAGACCTCACTTAGGGGATTTCACTGGATATGATGTTGTTATAGATGTATATTTGTTACAAATCAAATGATTATTATTAATTAATTTTAAGTTATAATTTAAAAAATAATTCATATTGACAACCAAAACTTGTTTACCTATATACACATTAAAGAATAAGAGAGAATCAAAATATGCATCTATATTCATAATTATATACACACATACATACTTATTGTATATAATATAAAAATTTTGAATGTAAAAAAACTATTAGATTTTGTAATTAATTTATAAAAGAATTTATTGATAATGTTAATGAATTTAAATAAAAATGATAAATACCTAGGTTATGAAAAATAAATATATATGATATAGAAAATATTATATAAATAAAAGATTGAAAATGTTAAGAATAAAATAGACATTACATAGTAAAAAGAAGGGAGAATAATTATTATTCAATATTGAGGATGATGCTCGATTTTTAAAGTAAAGTTGGAGGGTGTAAACCATTTTCACCCTTTTTTTCAACAAAAACAAGTTACATCGAATATTATATCTCAATAATAACTGCTAAATATTGCTCAAAGAAAATAATACTAAAAAAATTCGCCCACTCTTTTGTCAATATAAACAAGTGACATTGAATTTAAATCTCAATAAAAACAGCTATACATTGCACAAAGTAATAATACTACTCACACATGTATTGTTGTAGAGACAAGAAAAATTACCATTTCAGATGTTATGTTCATTATTAGTATACAATTAGCAATTATTAGTTTAACTTATGAAAATATAACCAGGCTGTTGTTTTTGGTCGTTTTCTGCATTTAAAGAATGAGTTTTGACTGTAAGATATTATATGATTTTTTTTATTTTTTTTGCACAATCTGATATTTGCTAGGTTGCTCAAATAGTAAGCATCCTTCGATCACCTCCAATCCTAAGTTGTGGGATCGTCTTTAACCATCAAGTGAGCAAAAGGTGGGAGCTCTTAAGGACAGCCAAGGAGGTTAAAAAAAAAAAAGTTACATATGAGGTCCGACTAAATTTGAATTCATGTTGAAAAGTCCCGAGCAACGCATTTGCTATCAAAAGTGACTATGATTTTTTTTTTTTTTGCACAATCTAATATTTGGTAGGTTGAAGCATCCTTCGATCTCCTCCAACCCTAAGATGTGGGTCCGACTTTAGTCATCAAGTGAGCAAAAGTTGGGAGCTCTTAAGGAAAGCCAGAGAAGTAAAAATAAAAAGGTTTTTCATATGAGGCCCGATTAAATTTGAATCCGTATTGGAAAGTCTCGAGTAACGTATTCACTAATAAAAGAGACTCCAAAAACTCAAACAAGAAATCTCTCGTTAAAAATGAAAGAGTATTCATCCACTAACTAGAATGATCTTGTTTTGAAATAATTGAATCCTTCAAAATACATCGTGTTATTTATCATACAAATAAAGAATAAGAAATAGTTCTACATAAATTATCTGTTAAAATGTTAAATAGAAATAGGGTTGTCCATCGATCGGTTCGGTTCGATTTTACATATTATCGGTTCGGTTTATCGGTTTTCGATTTTTAAATATGTTAAATCAATAAGATATTTTTTATCGGTTTTCGATTTATCGGTTTTTAATCCTTAACGGTTCGGTTTCGGTTTAACCGATAAGAAAATACTCATAAAATAGAAATAGTAGTAACTAACATGAAAAAAAAAAAAAAAAAACGAATCTTAGTTGCAACCAAAAATCCTACATGATGTGTTTAAAATTTACAAAAATCTTCAAGTTTGAACTAAATGTTGTTAGGAGAAATTAAGAGTTTGTATAATTGAAATAATAGGTTTGTTAATTTGTAGAAATAAAAGAGAAATATATAATAAGTCATATATATAGATATATATATATATATTCTTATTGGGTTATCAGTTTACCCAATAACCCAATAAGAAAAAAATTGAACCGAACCAATAACCTAATAATTTTTTTTTTATAAAACCATTAAAAAACCGTTAACCCAATAACATTTTTATCGGTTCGGTTTATCGGTCTCGATTTTTGCACATTCTAAATAGAAACAGAAAAAGTTATATAAATCCAAACAATCAGCATGTTCATTCTTTTTTTCTACGTCTTAGTTTATGTTTCCTTTTACGCAATCATGTTTATGCAAAATATTTGTGAATATAATGACACGTTGTTGCTTTCTTAATTTTCACATTCAAAATACTTTAAGAGGCTGTTTGGTACGCAAAATAAGGTATATAGGATATTGAAGAATTAGAAGTAAGATAAAATTTACACCGCGTCTAGTGATGGCATATATTCATTTTGGGATGTTATACAACTTCGTAACAGGAGGAGGGACATGTCTTCTCTAATCACCTCCCCTCAGTTCTTCTCCGGATTACCTCCCTACATCTCGAAACTCCTGCTACAACAAAAAGGTATAGTACTCGATTCCGTTACTCCTGCTACAACAAAAAGGTATAGTACTTGATTCCGTTACATGCACCGAGGACAATTGAAAAAAAACAACCTCTCACACTTTCTCAATGGCGTATCCTCACACCTCCTCTTCACATGTTCGAATTATTTCAGTCTCACTTTGCTCATCTACATTTGAAGCTATTAACGAAAAAGAAAGACGCTCGTTTACATGAACTTATGGTAATGCCTAATTTCATCCAGTCTCAGTCGAGAAGACAGCCTAGTATATTGAGAAAATTTGTGTGCCTTGCAAAGTTGGCTTAGCTTGGATAAGTATAAAAGGCCTTTAGGTCTATTGGCATTTCTATAACAGGATTTGAATTCTGTCCATATTTATTGTATGAGCAACTGATACAACAAGATTAACAAATCACATTTTGCAGAACATGTACAGACAATCTTCCGATCTCATACAGCCATACGACAACACCTTTATGACTTAGAATCAATATTATGTATCAATGGAGATTACTAAAGCATCATCACCTTTGTCAACCACAAAAGTCTTGGTAATTTTCTTGGAAGCAGTAGCGACATCCACTTCATACGAGCCATGGAATCCCCGAAAGTTGAATTGACCTTGCTCATCGATATGGCCATGAGCGTTGGATAACCATTCTTGCTTAAGAGCAAGGTACCTTCTTCCAGCTTCATTGATATCGCCTTCTGCATTCACTAAATGTGCATTTTCTCGACTCATGAACAACTCCCAGAATCCCCATAATATTGCACCTTCCACAGCAGGGTGTGCAAAAGCTTCCCGAAGCATAACTTCTAAATCATCAGCTCTAACATGTTCGTTACTAGAAGAGACGTCAACTTCAGTAAACCAGATTGGAAGTCCAAGAATGCTCAGTTTATCAAGAGCTGAACATACAATCGGTCCAACTGGATAATCGATGTGTCCCTGAATACCTATTCCTCCAACTGGTGCACCCTGGTCTTGGAGCTCAAGAATATGCTCAATGTACTTTTCAGGGGACGACCGAGTGTCACAGCCATCCTCAACATGGTAGTCATTTACAAATAGGATTGCAGAAGGATCCAATTGATGTGCTCTTTTGAACATATTTGCCCAGATTTCTTTACCCAGTCGTTCTTGGTAGTAAGAACCATGCATCATCTCATTATTCACATCATAATGTTTGAACTTCCCCTTGTACCGTGTAAGTAGGCCCGATAGACGGTTTTGAAGAGCTGTCATCAAGTCATTGTTGTTCAACGAGCGTATCCATGCTTGAACGGTGGACTCCACTTCCCAAAATATACAGTGACCACGAACTTGAATATCATTTCTTGTGCAAAAGTCTAGGAGCTCGTCTGCATCTCTGTAATTGAATTTTCCTTGCTGTGCTTCTGTGCTGTACCACTTCAGCTCGTTCCCAAAGACAGCCCAATTGAAGTTTTTGACAAAGAAATCGTTGAAGTCTTCATTATCCATGTTTGTTCTGCAAATGCACGATCCGAAGGGGAAACTATTTTGCTTTTGTCTAACTCTAACTGACGTGCCAAGCAAACAGGCTGAGTCTGATCCAGAGAACTTCAAGATGACATCTCGCTTGCGTATCTGAGTAAGAAATATTCATTGTCAGACACGTCACTGATCATATCTGAAAAAGATATGCATTTTACATGTTAACCTATGGAAGACAATTTTGAAAGAACGCCCATCTGATCTCAAACCACATGCCAAAACACTAACACTGATGGAGTGACAGTACTTCTTGTAAATGTTTGATGAGCTGTTCTAAACTGTATTATTGCAACAACATTTTCTGAACTCACATAAGAAGGAAGAATCTAAGAAAACAATTTACGATAGATTCACGGTCAATTGTTTAACAAAGACTCCACGTCATTCTTTTTTCTTTCTTACGTCAGAGCTTCTATGCAGCAATGAATAAAATGTCATAGATCCGCTTGTAGATGCAGTGTGGGCAACAGTACAAGGACTTAGAAGCACCTCAAAGGACCTGAAGATCGTAACTCTGGAATGACGATTAAAAATATAATACAGACATATTTAAATATTACCTTCTCCGTTTGTCTCTTCAAGTGGTTAAACCTTGCACGTCTATCAACTGGAAAAACGTGAAGTCCAGCTACCATTAGGTCAACACCAGCAGGAGGACCCTGAACATACACCATCACTTTAGCTGCTTGCTTCTCGATTCTAAAAGATCCTCCAATTTCATGCCATTGATCATCGTTGACCTCAACTTGGCCCCCATTAACCCATTGGTCATCTACACCAAGAGCCACACTTACATTCTGAGGGCCTGATGCTTGTCCAATTTTAACCCATGAAGATACTTGATATGTCAAATAGAGTTTGACTTTCTCAGAGATCACCTGAGCAGGACCCATCCATGTCTCAGTACGATTAGTCACTGCAATGTAACGACCACTTAAAGGCTCATGAGAACCAAGGGACTCTCTAGCCATTGGAGGAATTATACGTGGCGAGCCTGTTTCAACATTCATTCTGCAATTGCCTAGGGGAAACCAGCCATTGGTGCCATTTTTCAGATGGGTGTTTGTGATTATATTAACACCAAAAACTGCATTCTGAAAGATAAAGAAAAGGTGAAAGAACCCTTCAAATACTATTTGGCTGTGAATATGGATAGGGAGAAACATGAAACATCAAGCGTTCAACTGAGAAACACTTTCTAGTGGCAGCTAGTTAGCATAGGATGCACAACATAATACTTGCAAAAGCCTTTACCCCTATACTATTGTCACGCTAAGAACAAAAGAAAGAAAAGAAAACTAACCAACTAACCTCAACAACTGGTGGAAGAGGAGGAGGAGGTTTAGCTGCGTGATTTACAACTAAACTATTGAGGAGGATATCCGTGCCTGGAGGTGGACCTTCTAAAAAGATAACAGCTTTAGATGGGGATTCATTTAGAAGAAACTTTCCTTGCAACTGCACCCAATCTTTGTCTGTGGCTTGGACTCTGCAGACCACTAGCTTTTGTTAAGACACTTTGCCAGAAACTTCAATGTGCATGGTAATTGGAAAAAAACAAAAGAAAACAGGGGAGAACAAGATAACTGAACAAGTAAAACCACCATATATCCATTAAGTTGCATGGTGGCACTTAAGTTAGCTTGGATCAAAATTGACGTCAAGAACGCTAAGAAAAAGCACTGTCAAGAGATAATGACATAGTGATTATACTTCCGGGGATATTATCAAAGTCTAATACAAAAAAAAAGGTGAAGTTACAGCAGTGCTCATGCTAACAACAACAACATACCCAGTGTAATCCCACAAGTGGGGTCTGGGGAGGGTAGGATGTATGTAGACCTTACCTCTACCTTTGTAAGGTAGAGAGGCTGTTTCCAAAAGACCCTCGTCTTAAAAGGGAAGTATCCGACATCAAGTTCTCATGCTAGTGACTGCTAATACTGTAGAGAAATGATTATCCAGACACAATTCAGAAGAAACAGCTAGTTAATATCAGAAACTCTTCAATATTACTAAGGCGTTCTATTGACCAACATTACTATATATTAAATGTTATAGAAGTGCAAAAAAGTCATAGGTTGGTTGAGTATTTAACATTGTTTCTGGTCCGATAGCATTAAATAAATTTCATGACCTGGAAGAGTGTGTATTTTGAGAACAAAGTATTTGAAGCACTCAGTCAAAACAAATAGCAAGAGCAAGAAACGCTTATGCAGAAGCTTCATAAGATCTATGTTCATAACCGACAATTGTAAATTATTGAATAGAGTGAGGGTGCTTTCCAAGAGCAACAGGAAATTTAGGGAAGAATACATAGCCAGCCCATTGAACTTTGACAAAAAATTTCATTTCAACAACTCACCTAAGGGCATAACCCATTAAGCACCTGAAGTCTGTGAAAGTTGTGCCTATTAAGCACTAATTGCCAACGTACCACAGTGTATCTTTTCAAATGCGTTAAATGCCTTTAAACTGGCAATCCATTTTTCGTTTTGCTTTTGTTATCCTTTTCCATTTTCTACTCTTTTTCTAGTTTCTTCTCTCTCGTTCCCTTACGAATTGAAGACAAAGGAGCATCCATTAAAGCACTTAGAATAGAATTTGCAGCTTGTAAATCTGTCATTGAAGAGGATTGCAGAGACTTCAAAATAGCCAAGACTAGTGATGAGTGATGACTTCTCTTTCTCCTAAGGTAGCTACCAATCAAATGTTGCTCAAGCAACAAGAAAGAGGTACTCCTTTACTGAGACATAATGCTGCAATCCCATCTAGTCACGTGTCATTTTCTCATTAGTTGGTTTATCTTGTCATAGCATTTGAATTGTGCAAACTTAGTTTTATGACTGGTCATGCAAATTGTATTTGACATGTGTAATTTTCACGGGCTTCAGATGATTTAGTTCATATCCTTAGGAAGTGTTCAAATGAAATTTTTTTGTCAAGTTCAAGGGGCCGCATATATTTCTGCCAAAGGTTGATCAATGATAACACAGTGAATACTACATCAAACAGCATCATGTGCACATTAAATAAGTGGAACTTAGATTAACTTACTTGGCAATGCCTATATACTGTTCACGGTTATCAGCGGCTTGAACCCACAATGTTCCCCGAACATCGGCACTATTGGCATTGTGACCATGTAGCCGAACAATAGCAGTCATCTCATAAGCAAGCTTTTGCTTTACTCTCCCGGTTATATCTTGCTGAATCCCGTTCCAGCTCTGTGTGCGCTCTGTTGCAGATGCAAAGTATTTTCCAGAGGCTGGATTGATATTTCCATCTGTCATGCAGTCACGGCAAACAACCTTGCAGCCTCTTCCGGACCAACTATTCAGTCTATCATCAAAATTTGTGTTTATTATGATCCTCTCATCATCGGGACAACTGGATGTTGGCCGAGAACTCTATCAGAATAAAGGTGAGAGTGCTTTTAGTAATAGAACAGATAGTGTACGCTGTTATAATCAACAAAAAAACAAAACAAGCCATAAGTGGGACTTCCGTTGCTCATTTTGTCTGGATACAAAAAGGATTTTCAGAACAGCAATAACTTACTTCATAATCAGTGAGGCTGGGGCAAGTGATGAACACTGATTTTATGAGCAGGTCAGATCCAGGCGAAGGTCCCTCGAGATAAAACACAACTTGATTGGGC
Source organism: Capsicum annuum (assembly GCF_002878395.1). Taxonomy (NCBI): domain Eukaryota; kingdom Viridiplantae; phylum Streptophyta; class Magnoliopsida; order Solanales; family Solanaceae; genus Capsicum; species Capsicum annuum. Next base: position 209,898,432 of record NC_061122.1, on the reverse strand, counting down.
ATAGTTGACAGTGAAAATGAACCCTCCAACATTTGCCAACCCTCTTTTGTAACAGATTTTCTGCATGGAGTAAGGTGCTAATTATAGAGGTTTCACAAACAATATTATGTAATAGGATAAAGATAGAGACTCTAACTTTGAAATAAATAAATAGCTTGTTTCTGCATTGTGGTAAACAAGTCTCAATGTAGCCTGGACGTCAGTAGAACCATGAAAAGTACCCGAGGCTCCAACACAAGCAGAAACTGTGTAGACACAACCTGCTGAAATTCTACTTGTAATATCTTGCTCCAAGCCTTGCCAACATTCGTTGCGATTCGTGACAACAGCATAAGAACAGCCTACATCTTCTGCAACTCCTTTATAGTTACCAGAACCAGCTGGAACCACAAATGCATTGCAGCAATTGGTGCGCCACAAGTGCAACCCTTCCGAAAAGTCATGGTTAAGGATGACGTTAATAGCATCATAGCTGCCGGTGTTTTCAATGTTTTCCTTTGGGCTCTGTCAGGAAAATATAGTCTTCATGAATGCACTCGAAGAGAAGTGACAGCAAATAACACGTGTATCCTTATGACGTACAGGCTTGACATGCAAGACACATCAGCAACATAACAATAGTAGACGACAATGAACATAAGAAATGCCATGTCTGCTGCTAAATCTTCTAATACACATGCTTTACTGATACACACACCTAATGGCCTGTGTTTGCTTATGTCCTAATCTAGACATTGGGGACAATTTGCTTATGTTCATTGTTCTCCCAAGGCATATTAAATAGTTTCTGACATTACTTTTTTTTAAGATTTAATTCATGTAGTAAATTTCTACAAAACTCCATGCTCAAGTGCCAAATTGCCAATACCCTTTGCATCAAGAAGTATAGATTCTATTCCTCCTTAAAAGAAAATTCTTCCAAGCACTCCCTCTATTTCGATTTGTTTGTCTAACTTTACTTTTTAGTCTCATATCAAAAAGAATGTCTCTTTCCTTTTTTGGCAACTCTCTAACTCAAACTTTCCGCACGACATGTATAAGATCACAAGATTAGAAAGAATTTTGGTACCTCTACTTAGACTAAAGATACAAAAGTTTTCTTTACTTTCTTAAATTCCGTTCCAAGTCAAAACCAAACAAACAAATAGAAATGGAGGGAGTATGTTTTAACTCAACAACTAATCTCTTCATTAAACATAAGGATTCAAGCAAAAATTGTTTCCACAACTACCAAAAAAAAAAAAAGTAATAGCATGACTAGCAGAGAGGAAGAGGCTCCTAACAAAGGAAAGGATGATCAAGATGACTATGCAAGTGACAGGTCCAAATTGTAGCTTTTATGACATGCACTCTACGGAGACCAGTCATCACCTGTTTGTAGAATGCCCATGGGTAAAAGAAGTCAAAGAGGAATTGATGTTATGGACTAATGTACAGGTGCATTCAGGAGAGCTGAGACATATGCTGCAGGATATCGGGAGACCGCATTGGAATTGTTTTCAAAAGGAGGCCATAGCTGCAATATGCAGTGCCACAATGTACCATACACGAAGAGCAAGGAACTACAAGATTTTCCAATAACGGACAATGCAGGTTGCTGAGATAATTAGGCAAATCAAGGAGGAAACTGTACATAGAATTGAAATGCTCAACTCTTCAAACAGGGCATGTAAGAGTAGACATTTTATATGTAGGATCCTTTGCATTTAAACTTTTGAAGTTTTTTTTATATATCCATGTATTTAGCAGTTATCTTTTGAGGCTTATCCTCTTAACACCATGCAGGTGGTTAAGGAGTAAGTGCTTTTTAGGTGTACTCTTTGTTCAATGGTATCTTTACATAGCATGATTAAAGAATAATCCACAAAATTCAATTTTTTTGGTAAGGACACACTAGAAAAGTTGAAGTTGCTGATAAAACCCAATTCTGCTAATGCACAAAAATTTTTTTAGGAAAAAACCCAATTCAAAGCTGTATGTGGCTTATCAGCTCTCCTTTGATCTAAGGCCCAAATAACAATAACTAATCCCAAATTCCCAATTAGTTACACTAAATCATTTTTTGTTTCAATTTTGATTGGACAAATCATGAACAATAGCATCAGTGTAATTACCTGAGAATAGGTGTGTAGTGAATTGGATTTGAAAAGTCTACGTGCTAAATTACTAGCAGAAAGCCGTTTCATTTGTATACTACACTGATCTTTCTTTCTTCTGCTGCTGGCAAATCTGTGCAGGTGTGGAATCTTGAGAAATTCCTGGGACACCAACCAATCTGACGATATGTTGCTTTTTTTCTTTTTTATGTTTTGTTTTCACCTGTACAAACTAGAGTATTAGTCAAACTCTGAATACAACGTTGTACCAACTTCTTCTTCTTCTTTTCTTTTTTTCTTTTTTTTAACTATATGTTCCCATTTTTCGAGTCCGAAACATGACAAATCGAATCTTCGTAGTTAAGTTGGTTTGATTACCTAAAATTTTTCCATAAAAATGTGGTGATCCAAGAATCCTTTAGTCATTAATCAAGTTCCAAATTGTGGTATTCGTAATTCTTGGAAATTAAGACAGAAACTTTAATTAGTCTAATTAGCAGAAAGCAACAATTTTACGTTGAATCAAAATTTTCAGACCTTGGAATCCAACTCTTCCAACTCCACTTACGTGAGGTTAGCAAGCATTAGCTAGTACAGTACAACCGCGTGTTTACACCAACCATATATAAATATAAGGTAAGAATACATATTAATTACTCATGATTAAGCAAAACATTTTATTCGGAAAAGCATATCATGAATTGATGAATCTATAGTAATAGATTTACACTGATTCGCATAATAATCTTTCAAACAATTAATGAAATGTAACTGGCTGTATAGATAAGCTATCCTCTTTCCATGTTATCAGCTGCGCTTTCTATAAACTGATCAATAGAACACAAGCTGGCTAGTGACGGGTTCAAATTGTGAAAACAGCCTCTCGCAAAAAGGCAAGGTAAAGCGTGTATAATCTCTTGTAGTCCGGCCTTCTCCGTACCCGCACATAATGGGAATTTTAATACACCGGACTGTCCTTTTTATATGGAAGGATCAGAGATTTTTCAACTCTCAGAAAATAAAAATACAAAAACAGACGAAAAAGAGCAATAAGGTACAAAATGCATATATATATACAAGGTGGCTGCAAAAAAATTGATACTTTAGGTACAGACACATAATACTTTCCAAAAAAAACATTTACCAGGGACTCAACTCCTCAATCCAGGCTTTGTTAAAATAGCCAAAAAATTTGAAGAAACAAAATTAGAGCCCAGGCTTTGTTGCTAAAATTGTGTACTCGGTGCTTCAGCCTGAGGCTTTGTTGCTAGAATTGTGTACTCGGTGCTTCAGCCTGAAGTCATTTCAGACATTCTTTGAACTTTGTGCTTCTCCACCCGCGGCTTCTAAGAGCTTCTAGTCACTGCACTCATGTGAGTTCTCGTGCTTGTACCGACTGGATGATATCCTCCTCTTCTATAGTATATACAAGTTGAGATACCGGGAGAATGTCCATATTTTATTTCTGCTTCATAAGGCTCAGGAGAAAATCTGTAAATATGTGTTCATATTCTGGCATTTTCCCGTACCCTGAAGTTTATATAAGCAAAAAAGAAACTTCATAACCATTGGCTCCGAGGGAAACAAAGAATTTTTCATTCGAAAGTTGGTGAATGTCAAACTAAAATCTAATAGTATGTCCACTGATGAAAGCATAACTTACCAGGAAAGTAGTTAATATCTATAACATAATAATGGTCTTTGGTCCCGTGCTCTCGAATTATATCCAAGTTGAAGAGCCTAAGACCCTGCACGACATATTGCAAGAGAACTTTAATATGACATGTTATGAAGCTTCAGAACAACAACAGACTAGGTTGTTTCTTTCTAGTCATAATTCCTTATGGAAAAGAAAGAAAATACCAGTCTACGACGAAGTTCCCTAGCAAGTCTCTCAAGTAATGGCCGCGGAGGAAGCTCTGCACCGGATAAATATGAATAAGTTAACACATACTGGTAACAAGAGCACCCCACGGCATACAAACCACAGTAAACGAACATGTTCTGACAAAAGCCTAGTATTGACCAAGGTAGATAACAGAAAAATGGCCCTATCTGACAACTTCGACGTTAAATATATTAAATATATGCAAGAAAACACTTAACTAAAAGCTTAAAGGTATTCGATCAGCCACAGCATTGCAGCATTGCAGATAGCTAAGTTCATTTGACAACATTTTGATATGTGAATCCCTTGTTATCTTTTTTCTAATTATGCTTTGCAGGATCTCTATGAAACTATACAACTAATACGCCTCAATCCTAACAAATTGGGATTTGGCTATTTGAATCCTCACTGACCAAGTAGCTCTATCTAATTTCATATCAGGCAAATATTGTACAAAATATAAATGAAAATAGAAAGTACTAGGAGGTCTCTATAATTTTCTCATTGTTGCTATAAAAATCTCCAGTAGGACTAAAAGTCTCCTAGAAAGGATAAGATCACAGACAAACGTACTAACACAACCAAAACCATTTGTCCAACTTACTGTTAGCACCTATATAGATTGTATTCTTTCAAATGCTATGTAACCATGAGACTAAAACCACTTTAACCCCCAAAAAAATGTGACTAACAATTGCTCTAGGCGGAACTATTGAGGGGTTTCATGTGAGCCAAAACAACTCTCTGATTTAATCAACAAGAGCTAAGGTGACTAGAGTGACCAACAGCCTGATCAGCTTAAATGGACGAAGAATCTTTGGAGTCCACCACTTGTTTGAGAACAAGGAATCAAATGTTTAAGAAACTTTATATGATTTATCAAACAAAGAGTAAGCCATGTTCTATAGGTGTCTATATTAAAATGCACTTGATACGTTCCAGTATGTATAATAATATAATCAAATTCACATAGAAAAGATCTAAGTTGCTCGGACTCTTCAAAAATGTTGCCACACCTGTGTTAGATACTCCAAAAATAGTCGCATGCTCCAAAAATACACTACTTTTGAAGGATCCGACACACACCTGATAACATTTTTGAAGTCCGAGCAACATAGGAAAGATGGCTTACCACCAATACTAGGATCTAAATCAGCTTCTTCTGCAGATGCTGCAACACATGAAACTCTAGGGAAATGGAAAACCCCGGCATTGTTGGACAGCTCACGTTTGCTAACATCAGGTAAACTAAAACGCCTGACAACCTTAACAGCTTCCCCTACAATAAAAACCTTAAAGAGTACACCTCCTAAAGCCACAAAAATAACAAAATATCACCACCTCACTAATTAAATCAAACTACACATCGAAAACACAAATTTAAATTAATGAAATACATACCATGATTGATAAACTCCTGCAAAACAAGCGGAGGTTTAAGCTTCTGAAGAGAAACCTTATCGTAGGCCAGAGACAACTCATGTGACTTTGCAAACAAAGGCTTCGCCACTGAAAACACAAAAACAACTCCATTCAGACAAAAGAAAAGGCCACAAAAACAAATTGTCTGCTCCTCTATCGCCTACCATTTTATTCAGACTAGCATCCATGGCAAGTAAAGATCTGATAGCTAGCCCCTACCTTTGTTCTCGAGGATAACAGGTTAGTAGAGTAATAGAAGTTCAAAAGATGGTTACAGATTAGTTGATTAATCCCAAGTAAGAAACAACTAAATAAAGATATACTTACCAAGAGGTAGTGAAAGACCAGCTTTATCTACAGCATCTGAGATAGATGAAGGGTCTTTCTCTATAACCAATTGCCTGGGAACACCTACTTTGCCTGTCATGCAGTCAAACGCATGTTACTCATTGTTTCAGCATTTCAGTAACAGTAAAAACAGAATATCCTGGTGCACACAACGAATAAACAGACTCCCTTTTTCAGAATAATAACAATAGTATATAGCTAATCATAAGTTTATGACAACAGTTCTTGCTGATCATAGAACAAAAGTGGAAAAATTACCATAGCCATCTGACAAGTTCAGGTCGGCGACATCTTCAAGCATGTATTGACGATTATATATTTGTTCTATGGCATCTGGAGGATCAAGGACCGCGACATGTGGATGGGTTTGCCTATATTCCTGTCCAATAAAAATTAAAGCATTTAGGAAAGAAACAAAGGGATTTTCCTATGTACCCCCTTAGACTAAAACGGACAGAGGCTTTAACAGGGAAAGCAAATGAAAGAAATTTTAACCAGCAACAATCTAGCTCATATCTGCAGTCGGTGCGACAAGAGGACAAAGCTCTTGCAGCAAAAACTTTTCCAGACTATTTTGGTAGATCACTGTAGATCTACTACATTTCATCTTAAGCAGTTAACTGGGTCTGTAAAAACCACTAGATTTATTATTAGAAAAGTTAAGTTACACTTATTACTTGTCGAATCACGCTCTACAGTACCACCTGTAAATTGTAGGATTTGCTTCATTACTTACCGCTAACATTTCTGCAACACTTCCCTCTCTCCGAAGGTAGAATAAAGGCCCTCTTGATGAAGGTCAAAAAAGCACTAGGCTCATTTTATTATCTAAAGGTAAGTAATGTGATGTGCTAATAGAAACAGAATAAGTGAAGATAGCCAGGACCATCAGTAATCTCTCAGATTTAAGCTGTTTTCGCTAAAGTTCACATGAATGCCCCCTTTGGTTTTTTTGGCCAACTGTGTACTGTCCTTGGCATCAGCTTCCAATTTACATTCATTATTAATATTCTAATAGAATCAATAACTTCATGATAAAACTAGAACAAGAAACAGTTATTCTAGACAAGTGGCATGAGATCGATGCTGCACTTATGACAATTAAAATAAAAAAGACACAAAACATTGATTATTTAAGCCTCTCCTCTTATGGCTGGAATAGGCATTCACTGTGATTAGAAGAATCAGTTTAGGAAGCCAGTACTACACTGCAAACCAGCTAACAGACCGTGAAAGATAAAGATTCTCACTTGGCCAGAAGCATTAGTCTTTAACCTCAATTATGAAGTCAATGAATCACAACTTGAAGAAGGCGCAGGCAGTCTGCAGGTTATGTGTGATGGGAACAAGCACAAACCAAAAAAAAGGGTTGCCCACCAATCACTGCCAACTCTAACCCACATTATCAAAAATTGCACATATTCACACCCTAAACATATATGCATGTTTGTTGCATAACACATCATTTGTTATCATTTGATATCAACTAACCTCAAGAATACGACTCCACTTGCTTCCTGACAACTGCAAGAGAAGACGAGAACGAAAAGTTATACACAGGTAATAAGCAACATCTATCAAAAAGAACTAGCAACTTTCACACCTAACGCAAAAGTTGTAGGATAGGAACAGGGAAAATTACCAGACTGCTTACTTCCCTCGGCAGAAACTAATGGGATATCTGGGTGTAAATAAACAGGAAAGGCGTACATAAAGCAATAAAAAATGCACGGAGAAATATGAGGTAGTACAATGAACTAACCTTGTGGAGCACAATGTCAAAAGGACCTTGATCTGAAAGGGGTCTGCTCTGATCTATAGCAACAAACAGTATTCCCTTATTCCTACATAATGCAGGAGGAGCATGTTAGCCACTTGGTTGCAATGAAAACATTAAAAAAATCCAAATCAATTTGTATTTACAGCAGTGTTAGACCTGAATAAAACAAGTCCGTTAAAAATGAGCAAAGGAAAATAATAGCATAAACTGAATCAGCTTCAGGTGTATATTTTCACTGAAGTCTATGAGTATGTTTAATCATTTCTAGTTCCAGATAATCCACATTTTGTCACTGAGAGTTGCAGTTCAATGAACATTTTGTTTTGATAATCCTGGTGTCCTGCTAATTCCACTGAGTACCTGCTCCTCCCACAGGTGGGTAACTACCCACCAAGGCTTGGACAGGTCAATGAACATTTTAATATCCACTTGCTCAAGAAAATAACACATCCAGGATCCTAAAATACCCAATTTCAAAAGTAAAAGAAAGAAAAATTACAAACAAGTTGACCGCACAATAGAGCATATTAGTTGATAATCAAAGATTATTTAGACGCCAAAATTGAAAGTTCCAAATAAATGAGAAATTCATGGACTCAACGCAATGAGCAGCTCAACTCTCTCAACCCCTTCTCGTCTCCCCCTTTCAAAGTTCCAACCCTAACCAAATAAAGAAAATAAAACTAAAAAGTTACAATTAAAACTTCACGGCAAAAGTCACGATCAGTTGAAACGTTCACAAAGTCCAGCATGACTTGAACAATATGTATAATTAATAACCATGGGTCTTTATTAAGAAAGAGACCAGTAAATTACTTAATATGTTTAGAGTAAAATGCTACAACCCATAACTAAAGTTCCAGAATGCTCTCGGGATATGTTGGCCAGAAGAAGTAAAAGGAATGTTGGTTGAAATATGGATAATCTAAATATCAACCAAACAATGCCTTAGTTCCAAACTACTAGGGGTTGGCTTGATCATCCTTCATAAGCATTAAACATCCTGCTCTATTCAAAAAAAGAAAGCATCTAAATATGGATGTAAGATGCCAAAATTCTGGACTTGTGACGAAAAAGATATCATTTTCTTCCCTATTTACAACAACATGCCTAATGAAATCCTACAAGTGAGGTCTAGAGAGGGTAGAGCATATACGAATCTTACCACTACCTTGGGGATTGAAAGAGGCTGTTTTCGAAAGACCCCCGGCTCAAGTGCAGCAAATCCAGGTACAAAGAAGACTAAAACAATGACGAAAACAAAGCAACTAACAAGGGAAAAGTGCAAAGTCTACAAGAAAGAAACAATAACCAACAATAAAATAGTACGATAGTTGAAACACAAAAGACAATAGAGTATGATGAATACCACAAGCAAGGATCAACTCCACCTCAACATCTACGGAAAAATCCTAAACTACCATACCCACAAGCCTAGACCCTCGAAAAGCAAGAAAACACTCCTACCCGACTAGCCGTCTACTCTAATACGCGTCTTCCGCACCCTCCTATCTAGGGTCATGTCCTCGGTATCATGAAGTTGCACTATGTCCTGTAATCATCTCTCCCCAATACTTTTTCGACCTACCTCTATCTCTCCTCCCACTTACTATATCCAACCTCTCGCACCTCCTCACTGAGGCATCTGCACCTTGTCTCTTCACATGTCCAAACCATCTCAATATTGCTTCGCTCATTTTGTCCACCACGGAGGCCACTCCCACTTTATCTCGAATAACCTCATTCCTGATCCTATCGCACCAAGTATGTCCAAAAATCCACCTCAACATCATCATTTCCGCAACATGTATCTTCTTAACATCGGAGTTTTTGATTGGCTAACACTCTATCTCATACAACAATGTCGGTCCAGCCATCACTTTATAAAGCTTACCTTTAAAATTTTGGTGATATATTTTTATCACAAGAATTCGAAAGCAAGCCTCCACTTCATCCACGTTGCACCAATACAATGTGCGATATCATTGTCGATGTCCCCATTACCATAGACTATAGAGTCAAGATACTTGAACTGTTGCTCTTGGATATAACCTGTGTCCAACGCACTTCCACACCTTCCACACTTGCCTCATGCAACCCCTCACTAAATTTGAACTCCAAATACTCTGTTTTGATCCTGGTCCTGCTCAACCCAAACCCTTTAGCTTCCAGAGTTTGTCCCCACACAACCAACCTAGCATTAACTCCGCTATGCATACCCAAGGCAATAGTATAAATAAAAGGGGCAATAGTATAAATAAAAGGAATGTAATCTTCAATTAAAACATGGGTCTTAAACTACCCTTCAATAAACCAAAAAGAAAAATTATACACAGTGAAAGCAAACAAAACGGGCACTATCAAGAAACAATGAGCTCAAGAGGGCGAGGCACGATGAAAGAAAATATCGCGAACAATATCAAGAAACAATGAGCTCAAGCGGGCGAGGCACGGTGAAAGAAAATATAACAGACCATAACAAGAAACAATGAGCTCAAGTGGGTAAGGTGTATTTTATACATATATATACATGTACATGTGTGCGCACACACACAAACACATATAACGTGTACACATACAAATAAGTACATATATACACGTATATGAACACATACATGTAATATATACACGTATATGAACACATACATGTACATGTATACTTATGTACACACTCACATAATACGACTTTGAACGTACAAAGCTACAAAGAGCTGGATCCACCAATCAACAAGCAGGGTGTGAAGCAGTCACAAACATGAGTGCGCGATATTTTTAGCAGATAAGATTCTACCTAACCAATAACTTTCCTTTCAGAAAATAAATTTTTACAAAATATACATTCGCAGATTGTGTCTACAAGGAATGCACCTATACTAAATTGTGTATCCATCTCTACTGGTTATAAGATCTCACATAAACAGCAATGCAAATGCAATTCAACAAATAACCACAAATTACTTGAGAGTTTTGTCACGATTCAAAAAACAGAAAGAACAAACAAATGGATTGATTACCTAGCTAGGCCTACAAGCTTGGGCTGCAAAAAGCTCTTAGTTTTCTTGGATGTAAGAGCATAGCCTACCACCACCAACTTCATCTGTTGCTGGGGAGACCTATGTGCCGCCACCATTTCCCTTTCCCTTTCCTCTTCTTCCTCTACCTTCCTCTCATACTCCACCACATTTTCACCCATCATCTTCATCTCCCTAATGAAACACCTTCCTTTTACACCAAAATTTATGTTTATAGACTAAATTTCTCAATACCCCACAACCAAAAACAAATGAAAGATTGAATCTTTTTCCAAAAAACTTAACCCTACACAACCAAAATCAATAAAGATTAAATCTTTTTTCCAAAAAAACTCAACCCCACACAACCAAAATCAAAAAAGATTTGACTCTTTCTTCCACAAAAACTTACTTCCACACAACCAAAATCAATAAAGATTGAATCTTTTTTCAAAAAAAAAAAAAATTAACCCAAGATGACCAAAAACAAGAAAACTAAATCCCACACAACCAAAAGTAATAAAAGATTGAATCTTTTAACAAAAAACACTTAACCCCAATGACCAGAAACTACAAAAGATCAAATCTTTTTCCAAAAAGCTTAACCCCACACAACCAAAATCAATAAAAATTCAATCTTTTGTTAAAAAAAAAAAAAAAAA
>NC_061122.1:209873749-209887125 GCF_002878395.1 Capsicum annuum | reverse complement strand
AAAAAAAAAAAAAAAAAAAAACTAATCTCAAATAACCAAAAAAGAAAAAAAGATATAATATTTTTCAGGTTATGCCCAGAATAGAATCTTGAATTATAGAGTAGGTGTAATGTGAAGGTTGTTTCAAAGGGGCTGGATTTCCAAAGAGGGAGAGCAATGGAACCAGCAAGTACACACTGACAAAAACATGAATATATATATATATATATATATATATATGTTGTGTAAATCCAAAGAGGGAAGAGAGAGAGACAGCAGACACACGAAGAGATATCAACGGTTTGCTTGTGTAACTGGAATGTTGTAAAGCAACACAAGTAGATGGATGCTGCAATTTATAGGCACAAGTGTTTTTGACCAAAATTTCATCCAAAACAAAACCAAAATAAATAGTAATTACTTATACTCTCCTCCATTTTAAAAAAAATAATAATATACAATATTTTGGTTTGACATATAGTCAAAGAAAAATAAATTAATTTTTCTGATCTTAAATTAGAATTATGTTAAATATAACAAAATATCTTTGACCTTAAATATCTCTTGTAAAAAATTGAAATTAAAATATTGATACAAAAAGAAAAAGTTATTTTTTTAAAATAGACTAAAAAGAAAAGTAATCATTCTTTTGGTTAGAGTGAGCATTTCTTTCAGACATATCCAAATAATTTTTTAACGTTTTACTAGTCCTTTTTATTTTTCATCTTATGTTTGATATGTTTATTTAAGTTAACAACATATCTAAGTTCTAACTTTTATTTATATGGCAGAACTTTTAGTTAATTATGCAAATTCATTAACGTGAAATATCAAAACGTTTACCTTATAAGCAAAAATTAGAATATTTATCTTATGGACAAGATTTATTAAACAGGATACAAGTCCACCACCTTTAAAGGTAATTTTTGTAATACTTTTTTTTCTTATGAAGGAGAAAATATCAACAAAAACCTATTTTAAAGCTATTTGAGAACTTAATTCGAGGAGCAGTTTCATACACGACACCATATTATAATATATAATATTACTCTAATATTTTTTTATTCCATTTTACTTAGACTTCATCGATTTAATACTCTCTTTATGAATATTTTTTTTAATTTTTTTTTATTATTATTATTATATAGAAGAGTGAGTTATGGGATGATCAAGGGCATTATAGTCATTTCACAATATAAATTCACCATTCAAAGTTCTCTTTTTGTGGACTTCATTTTCCATTCAATATTTTTTCTTCTTTAAAATGCACTACTTCTCACTTCTCATCTTAGCTATATAACCCCAAAAAAAATTCTCAAAGTAATCTACAATTTAATGTTTATTATAATATTTCAAATTAATATAATTTTAACAAGTTTTGAATTTCAATAGTTGCATTTAGTTGGCAATTATCCAATTAAAAAAATTATAAAATTTTGTTCCAAATTATTATTTTGTAATAAAATGTTAAAATACTCTCAAATTGTATATGGAAAAATCTCTCTCTTTAATACACTACTTGGTAATAATTTCAAAAAAGATTTTGAAAAATATATATATAGTCATTTTATATATGTAGCATGAGAGTATCATTATGTAGGAGTATACTACTTCATCTATGATCAAATTTAGTTTGATGCTTTTCTGATTCACTAAAAATTCAATATTACATAAAATGGTTCTTTATCATACTTTTGTTTTCTAACTTAGTTAAAGGAAAAATTGAATTCCTTGATTCAAAATTCAAGAATATATAATTAAGAATTCTTTCAATAAACAAAGAAACGAAATGAGAGAAAAATATGAAAGATGAATAATTTCTATTACAAAGGAACTAAAATTTTTAAAAAAATTGAAAGTATTAAAAAAGTATATCTATATATTTTAAATTTAATAAGAAATTATGTTATAAATAATATTTTCAGGATAATTTGATCAATTTTTAAATTTAGTGGTGTACCACTCTTTTAAAAATAATAAAAAATTTAGAACGTATATAATAATATTATAAATTGGATTAAAATATTAATATATTATAAATTATCATGTAAAGTGTCAAATTTGATAAGTATTATTAAAAAGTGATTGATAATTCTCAGATATTACTAAGCTCTCAAAAATAAATAAATATAACGAAAAAAATAATAAATGAAAATTTATCTCTTTTTTGTCATAACACAAAAAGCATATCTATATTTTTTTCATTTTAAAGGTTTATAAGATGTTTAACTAACAATAACTCATGAAATATTATTAAACAAAAAAAAAAAATATAGCATGGGATACATCATCTAGTTTTACTACTATGCTTTGGAATTTTAAGTTTGGTGGTTAGCACTTTATATAGTTAGTTAATGTCAAGCGTAGCATTTGAAAAAAAATAATAAATCTGTTATTTCTTTTATACTTCGCTAGAAAGTCCACATATTTTTTTTTTCAAAAAAGAGTCAAATACGTGGCCATATCACGTGACATGGTTCAAAAATACTCATCCATTAAATATTTGGCTAAAAAATATTCCTCTTTTTAATAAAATTCAACTAAGCATGCCACCTAAATAAAAAAAAAAATACGTGACCATATCACGTCACCATCCACATATAATTTTATTTTTTAATTATATGACATTGTTTTCTTCTTCAAGTTCTGTTTTGCACCCTGTGAACAATCTTCTGAAGGCGATATGCTTTCCCTACGAAAATGTTAGGCAGCACCCTATCCAACCTTCGAAGCGCTGAGACTCTGAGATATATAGATCTTCCCATAGGCGCTCCGCCCGAGTATCACTATGATTTTGCTGATTTGTGGATGTGTTACGGTCGTCAACTTTTATCAACTAATGTAGGTACCTACTTATGTTGGTTTTTTTTTTTTTTTGTGGCTGAATTTGAAACAACCCCTTTACTCTTGACCTGACTCCTATTGCCTTGTGTCATTCAATATAATTTATCCATGAATTTTGAACTCACTGTTTTTTTTTTCCTTGATAACCTTAAGCTTTTGCATTGTCCTTGAATATGTTTTAGCTTGTGTATTCGAATTGCATACAGTTTTGTGATTCTCGTTGTCTATGTATGTATGGTCGATACTGCTCTGTGGTTACTTGGTTATGTTTGCATATAAAAAAGATTGCTTTATTTTGCATGTGGTTGGAATTACTTGTGTTATTTCCACTACGATTTGTCTTGTTTCTTCCAGTTTGTATAGGTTCCATTACCATTGGCTTATTGTTACACGGCGTATAGACCTTGATACTTTTTGTTATAAACCAAATGGAAGGGAGAGTCCAACCCAAAAGACTAGTCTAACAGGTGGGAGAACCCTTATAATCCCCTTAGCAATTCTCTATTTTTCCAATTGGTTCATAACAATCGCTTCCGCTTGAGAACCAATGACCTCGTTGGTCACGGCTGAGCCCAGTCGGTCACGACTGACACCCCCCTTAGGTCCAAGCCACTACTCTTAGCGCACAGGCCACCACTTCGAGTTGTGGCTCCACACATGGATCGATCTTTGTTGGTCACGACTATGCCCAGTTGGTTACGGCTGGCACCCCTCTTGGGTCCAGCCCATCACTACGAGTCACGGCTCAACGCGCGGCTCCCCACACGTGGATCGATCCTCGTCGGTCACGGCTACGCCCAATTGGTCATGACTGGCACCTTTCTTGGGTCCAGGCCACCACTCCTAGCGCGCAGGCCACCACTTCGAGTCACAGCCCAACGCCTGGGACTCTAAATGAAAGTACCAATGTTATAAACCAAATGGGAGAGTCCAACTCAAAAGACTAGTCTAATAGGTGGGAGAACCCATTTGGCTTATAATCCCCTTTTCCTGGTGAGGGTGGTGGTGATGCAGAGCCGTTGGACTTAAAGGCACTCGGTAGTACAAACAGGGATCTTATTCAAATCAATGAAAATCTGCACCATTTTTTCCAAACAAATAGAGCTCGGTTCGAATTCATCGGACGCAACATCCTTTTTATTGCCAACAAAATCCTCACCTATAACCAGCTTCTCTGACACTGATGATCTCAAAAGTCCTGAAAATTGCCTCTCATATAATCACTTGAACCGTGACTTGGGAACCAACTTAAATGAGTCATATTTAGTCGGTTTTTCGATAGAATTGAAGTCAACAGGTTGAATTTTCATTGGAAAAGGCATACAACCATAACTTCTAGTACTAAAAATTTAAATTTTCAGTCTTCATCAAAAGCGAAATTGATTGAGCCAAAACCGAATACCTTTTTATCTAGTAGAAAATCAATTTTTGGAGTAGATTAATAGGCTTGTGAGATCAAAAGAAAAAAATTACATGTGGATGGTGACGTGACATGGCCACGTGATTTTTTTTACCTAGGTGGCATGCTTGGTGGAATTCTGTTAAGGGGAGAGATATTTTTGAACCAAATATTTATCGAAGGGGTATTTTTGAATTCTGTTATGTTTGATCTATTTCAGATAGTTCAGGAGTATTTTTGACCCTTTTCTTTTTTTTCTTTTAAACCATTGATGACTCAAATCTTTAACTTCAAGAGTGAAGGTGGAGGGTGTTTATTATCTTAGTAATATTTTTTTTATCTTAATTATTAAAATATATAAGTAAAAAAAGTACTCCCTCCGTTTAAAAAA
Organism: Capsicum annuum; assembly: GCF_002878395.1. Classification (NCBI taxonomy): domain Eukaryota; kingdom Viridiplantae; phylum Streptophyta; class Magnoliopsida; order Solanales; family Solanaceae; genus Capsicum; species Capsicum annuum. The sequence continues at coordinate 209,882,512 of NC_061122.1, read as the reverse complement.
GAATGACCTGCTTTTCGTTTTAATCCGTTTAAAAAAGAATGAAATCTTTTTCTTTTTGACACTATTTTAATTTCAACTTTACACATGACATGTTTAGGACCACATGATTAAAGAGTATTTTGATACATTTGACACAATTTTAATTCAAGGCCACAAGATTCAAAAGTTTCTTTATTTTCTTAAATTTTGTGCCAAGTCAAGGTAGGTCATTCTTTTTTAATTGGAGGGAGTAATATTTTTAATATAAAAATTAAGTAAAATGAAATAATGGGAGCAATCATAAAAGGTATTGAAAAGAATAAAGGCTAAAATTGTGTGGTTGTTCTATAAGGTAGCAGTAAATCACATCATCAAATGTTTAAAACGTGTTCACAATCATGATTGGAGATTAAGAATGTTTGAATTAAATTCTTAAAATAATTTGAGAAGCCTTGAAAAGGTATTTTATCAGAGTTAAAAAATACTAATGTTTATGCAAGTTGTTTGTGTTGGCTCATTCTATTTTAACATGATAAAATAATGATGTTCATTTGTAGAACACCTTCCTTCCTACGATTCTAAAATAAATTATTTTTCGGGTTTATTTTTAACTCTAAAATCTTATCAATTTTATTTATCGGGAATTATTTCATTAGCCGAAAACAATGAGTCATAGCCTGGAGAATATTTAAACCAATCGTATTCTAAATCAATCTAGAATTGGACGAAGATAAATCGTTCTGGGATCATGATGTGTTATAAGTACTAATCCTCGTTAATTTTGCAAAGTTCAAATGAGCAAAATGAACATACTTCAACATGGAAGAGTTGAATTTTGAACAATTTTATATTTTGAACTAGTGAAATGGACCGCGCTTCGTGTGGTGATAAAATATTTTATTAAATGAGTATGTAATTTAATATTCAATTGCAAAGAGTGCGTTAAGATTTCTTTTAGTTTTCAAATTTAAAAAATTAAAGTTCATACGTTAAATTCATAACATTATTTATAATTAGTATATAGTTAATTCAAAGTTTTCACTCTTTGAGAATTTATGATCTTTTAGAAATACTTGATTTTATCTATGTCTATGTAGATGATATAAATTTATTTTTTTAACTAAAAATTTTATTTAACATATATAAATAATATATCAAAACACAATAAATATAAAAATTGTAATTAAGAGTTCATAAATTAAAAATATTATTTCAATTTTGTATCTGCATATATATAATGTTTGGATGATAAAATAGTAAAATTTAAAAACTAATTTTAAAAGATACTTTAAAATAAATTATCAGGATCCTTAGTTTTTATTAGGACTCACTTTCTCTGAATTCCAAAAAATATAATTAAATTTATATTTTGAAACTCAAACTTTCAATTCTCACCATCAACTAGAGTAGCTGGCACGGGCCCAACATTAAGATATTTCAATTATGTACGATAAGTTAGGTTGATGTCAATGTGAATTATAAAACATGGATACATAAAACATATTAACTACTTGATAGTATTTTTGAAGGAGCTAAATTATTCCACAACATAATCATGTATAACTTACTTATATAAATAACATAATTTTATGCATTTTGAAGTTCAGATCTCTAATCATATGACTGAAATATGTTACATTAAGTATAAAATATGAGATTAAAATTGATACATAAGACTTGACACCTGTTGTATAAAATAGAGAATAATTATTGAAAAAGATAAATGATTATCTAGTCATTGCATATTACATTACATGTTTCTTGTAACTAATAGGTTAAAATTGCATTGTATTCCCTCACTAAGCCGACATAAACATTCTTTGCTTTCATTTCTCCTTCTTTTTTATTTGTCAACTTATTCTTTGAAGTTAAAATTAAATTAATATTTTAAATTTAAATTTTAAGTGTTTTGAAAATTATATATATAAAAAAACTATAAGTTTTTAATTTAAGTTATTTGACTTTGAGAACACAATAAAACATACTTCTGTAAATATTTTTATCGAAATTTGCTTTTGTATATGTTCTTTTCATTGAAACGTAGGAGTCATTTGTTAGAGTGTATAAAAATAATTTTGAAATAGAATGTATTAGTAATATTTGTATTATTAATGCTTGTATTAGTAATTCTGGTATTATTCATACTAATATTATTTCTTATACACTTTTTTATGTGCTGTATTAGAACTTGTCGTTTCAATCTTGATATATTTAAACAATTTTTTTTTAAAAGAAGATTGCATATACATTCTAAAATTCATCCGAGATTTAGCATGAGTTCAATATATGTTATTTTTTTCTGAATTTATATGAGACAAATAGAATATAGATAATCAATCATACTTTTAATATGTATTTAGATAATTTAAGTTGTTAACTACTATAATTTATAAAAAAAATTATTTAATATTCAAATAATATACGTTATTTTTCTTGTCCAAACTTTTGTGGTATTGATAACCAATTATATTTGTAAAATAATTTAAGTTTTAAATTTTTGTGAGTTATAATACTTTTCTTCTATTATAATTAAGTGATACTAATATAATTCGAGAGTCAACCAAATATTTTATATTTTTTAAAAAAATTTAAGTTGTTAATTATTATGATTTATAATTTTTTTTTACATATTTATTTGAAATATATAACAAATTAAATTGTTTTTAGATATTTTAAGCTATTAATTATTGTAATTTATAATACTTTTTATGTAATTTTTGAATAATATATGTTACTCTTCTTGTCCAAAATGTGTCGTTGATAGCCAATTATATTTTTTTAGATAATTCAAATTTTTAATTATTGTGCTTTATAATATTTCTTTTGTTCAAATTTAAGTGACACGAAGCTTATATGGTCATAATAATTAACTAGGGGTAATATAGTAAAATCACGATTGAGTAGCAAAGCATAAATGTCTTAAATGACTTACAAAGACTAATTAGAAGTAACATAGTAAAATTACTACAAAAATACCCGTGAAAAAAATTTAAGTGGATCTCATATAAGACGTCAAGTTAACTTAAAACATCAAGAGTTAATTTGTCATTTTTATATCTATTTTACCTTTTTATTAAATATTATTAATTTTTTAATACTTAAATGACTTATAATGATTAACTAAGAGTAATATTTAGTAAAAATATGATTGAAGCAGCTGAAGCAACTATGTCATAACTGTCTATTTTTTTATTAAATATTATTAATTTTTAATACATAAATTACTTATAATAATTATTTAGGGGTAATATAGCAAAATCATGATTGAAGCAGCTGAAGCAGACATGTTATAAATATTTATTTTATCTTTTTTAATTAAATATTATTAATTTTTTAATACATAAATGACTTATAATAATTAATTAGGGATGATATAATTAAATCACGAATTGAATATTATTAACTTTTCAATATATAAATGACTTATAATAATTAATTAGAGGCGATATAGTAAAATTATGATTGAAGCATACATGTCATAAATATCTTTTTTTTAATATTAATTTTTTAATATATAAATTACTTATAATAATTAATCAGGAGTGATATAAGAATGTTGGTGAATTTTGAAAAATCAAGAAATACTAATTATTAGGTTTACTTAGTTAAAATCATAATTCAATAGGTTTTAGATAAATCGAGAAAAATATCAAATTGATCAAATGAGTTATATGAGCAAAATATATTTTATATATTAAGTTATTTTAAAATGAAATATTACAAATTTTTACTTTGAGTTTGAGGTGATTAAAATAACTACAATCCAACAAATAATTAATGCTCAAATTTTTAATTAAAAATAAACTAACTTGTAGGAATAGTATGCTTGATTCAATATGGATAGTATGATTTGCATATACAAAATTAACCAATTATTATTATTTCGTAACGAATTATGTTTAACCTTATATAATTAAAATCTTGTTAGGTATTTTTCTTTAGTTTTTTTTTGTTGGTATATATTGACGTGACACAAATTTTTTAAAAATATTTATTAAAAATTTATTTTACTAAATTAGCTTTATTAATTTTACATTACAATAAATTAGGCAAACTTGTATTTCATGAAACAAATAAGGAAGAAAGCAAATTATATATTTGACATGAACTGTAAATAAAGAATAACATGTATTTAGATATATTTATCATATTAATTATTACAATAAATTATTATCTTATTAATCAATTTTCTTAAATATAATATATTTCAAAAAAATTTATATAACCTAAACAAAACTAACATGTAGATACTCACCTTCATCCTAAATACAATGATTTGAAAAAAAAAATCCTAAATACAATGAGAAAAAAAAATCCTAAATACAATGAGAAATACAATTTTTATAGAATAATTTTATCTTTTCGAAAAAAAATTTTAAAAAATAGATGATAGATAGAGGGGCCCACCTGTGGAAAGGAATGCAATGACATTTATGGTAAATTTCTTGAATGACATATTCTGTAATTAATGAGAAAATAATGGACTTTATTTTAGAATCTTTGATAGGTCCACCAAAAAAGGCACAAAAAATTTCTAATCTAAGCTTATAATTTTCTTTAAATACCTTAATACCCTTAACTTTGAATTAATGTCAAATACGTGGCATGTTGAAACCACTCTTTCTAATATAAAGAAATAGATATATTAAGCTAGGTATTAGAAAAGTGATGTGACACCTCTATTTGGCCAAAAAAATATATATTTTTTTTTTTTGGGGATAATTCCTCCAAATCTAATTTACTCATCATCATCATATCATCAATTACTATTACATTTCTTAGAAATTACACTAAAATCACAAGAATTGTATTGTTTTGCATAGATAAGAAACTGTCATAATCGATATATGAAAAGGTGGTAACATTAATTTCTAATTAATTTGCAAACTGAAAAATAATTAAAACTTTAAAATTTCATCAATTAATTAATAATGGAATTTAAGGAGGTACAAAAATATATGCTTGCACTAATGCTTTATCATAAAGAATTTTGAAAGGATACGCCACATGATCACAATATACATCAATTTAATTGTAAGTATATTTTTTAATATTGAGTTGTAACTATCAATAATTATAATGACGAACTAGGAAAAAAATAGTAGTAAATTACCAATAGTGATAATTAGGGAATCAATTTTTACATTAATTACATAGAAAATAGAAAAGCCAAAAGACAGAGGAAAAATAAGTTAGGTATTATACTAAAATATAAAAGTAAATAATAACTATTTGACTTAAAAGAGATGTTGTTTAAATTTAAAGAGGTAATATAATAACATAAATATAAATTTATGGTCTTATATGCTATTTGCCTTATTTTCTTTTCAAAACAAAAAATTGCAAATAATATTTTAATTTCTTTTATTTTTTTTCATTCGAATACTCTATTTTACTGTCAATTTTTTTTAATTCACTATTTGAACAAAGAAGCTGTTGAAATTGTTTTTTTTTTTTTAAAAAAATAGCCAATAAGTTAAGTGCTAAAGTTATAAGTTGGATATATTCAGTTTTTTTTTTACTTATAACTTATTTTTATACTTTTTTGACCTAAAAGTAAATGTTTAAAATATTTTTTATTTTTTTCAACATCAAAAAAATAAAAACAAAAAAGAATCTTAAAAGTTAAAAACACGTAAAATAAACTAATTCAAAAACTCTCAAAGTTCTTGAAGTTTTTAAATTTTCTTTCTTCAAAATGCTTCTAACGATAGTTTTTAACCTCAATATCGAATTTAAAAATTAGGCATAATGTTCATTTTAGAATGTTGCAAAAAATATCATAATAAAAATTTACAAAATCTAATCATAACTTAACATAATGAAATATGTGTGTACAACTATAGTCATATGAAACAAAAAAAAAATAAAAGGAGGTCATTTTTTTTCTCAACATTCTAATTTGTCTTATCTATCATCCTATTCTTGTCGTCATTACGTTTCTAAAATACAATTTTAAGAAATAAGAGAAAAAAGTATCACAATAAAAATTTACAAAATTTAATCATAACTTAACATAATGAAATATGTGTATACAACTATAGTCATATGAAAGAAAAAAATAAGAGGGGGTCATTTCTCTTTCTATACATTTCAGTTTGTCTTATCTATCATTCTATTCTTGTCGTCATTACGTTTCTAAAATACATTTTTTAGAAATAAGAGAAAAAGGTATTTTTTTAAGTTCATCAATAGAGCACATACATGAATAACAAAGAAGAAGAAGGAATCAAAAATTAAATAGATGAAATTACTACAGTAATAACTTATTATAAGACTTTACATCATTTTCTTCTGAATTTGCTTGATTTTTTCTCTTCCTTTATATCTTGTTCACCTTCTTCTTTATTCCTACAAGAGCAAATTAAGAATATACTTATACTAAATTGTTAGTTACTCTAAAAATCTTGAATAAAATTTTCAATCTTAAACACCTAAAATAAGATTCTGTAACTTTTAAGTAACCAAAATTAACTAAAAGAAATTAAAGAATATTCTTACAACTTAAGCGATCATAATTTGATTGGTGATTTAGCACTTTAATTTTGCTGGTCTTGAATTTGTCTAAAGCAATTTAATTTTAAAGATGAGTCAAAATTGACTCTCAAAAAATAAAAAATACCACAAGAATTAAAATGATAGGAGTACAATTTACAAAATCAAAAGAAATATCCCTATTCATAGATTCTTTACGGCTTTACCAATCATAGTTCTTCATGTGAAAGAATCGTATGATGTAATGGTTAACATGTTAAAGATGGTAAAAATTGGCTCTCGAAAAATAAAAAATACCACAAAAACTAAAATAAAAAGAGTATAATTTACAAAATCAAAAGAAATATCCCTATTCATAGATTCTTTACTGTTTTACCAATCATAGTTCCTCATGTGAAAGAATCGTATGATGTAATGATTAACATGTTAAAAATTAGTAAAAATTGGCTCTCGAAAAATTAAAAATTCCACAAAAACTAAAATAAAAAGAGTATAATTTACAAAATCAAAAGAAATATTTCTACCCATAGATTCTTTACGACTTTACCAACCATAGTTCTTCACATGAAAGAAATCTATGATGTGATGATTAACACGTTCTTCCTCACCCTTATGTATGCTATTGTAGTGAAGAAGAGATGAAATAGCCTTGAATGAGAATTTTCATGAAACAAAACATGAATTTATATAGGGAAAGTGGAGGAATACCATAAGGTATTCATAAATTTATAAATTAATTTTTGTTATGAACATTAAAAAATAAAAGTTATGAATATTATTAAGAGCATAACAATAGATAATACAATCAACATGGATTAATATTTTTGTAACTCATAAGATATAATTATAATAAATTGATTTTAATTTCTAGCAAACATTTTGAGGAAAACATAAGAGAGAAAAATCTCAAAAATTTGAGAAAAAAAGATAAATATGTTATGAATGTATTTACATTATAGTGAATGTCTATAAAGAATATATATAAGATCTATTTGATATCGATTAGGATATGAAGTATCTAGTTTTAGCGAGAAACTAGGGGGTTTGGGCCACAAGTGACAAAAAGTTTTAAAATGAGGTGTAGATGACACTAGTCTTAATAATTGAGTAGAGGTGACAATTACTTCATTATGGTTTAAGAAAGTTTGAAAAAAATTCAAAATAACCCACAAGTTTTTAAATTTACACTTTGATTCAAATATTAGTTAATATATAATGGGGAACAAAGGGGAAAAAAGCATTTTTCTCTCTCCTCATTCGTAGTTATTTTCTCTCTCTTCACGATATTTGTTGTTCATTATTGCTGCTGCTTTATTCACCATCTTCTGATTCATTATCATCATCTTATACTTCATTATCAACTTAATATTCTTCTTGTTGACCATTGTTGTTGTTGTTGTTACCCCATCTGCTGCTCTTTGATAAAATCTTATGTCAAATTTTATTTCGTAAATCACTTTCAACTTTGGAATTTACTTGAGAGAAGACTTTGGTAAGTCAGATTATGCTTTTTAGTTGAATCTGGGTAACTACTAGTGTGTTGTTTTTTCAATAATAGTTTGCACAACATGAATACACTACAAGAGCAATCTGTTTAAACAGATCCATTATCCGCGACACCAGATAAATGTTCTATTGTAACAATAGACTCATGTTGGATTCATGTTTTAAGGGTTCTAGGTTCCCGTAATATGATTATGAATCGAATAGATGGGTATTCTGTTGCACCAGATTAGTAATCTGTTTCAACAGATAAATAATCTGTTTCATCAGAATACTAATATGTTTCGAACAATAAAATACAGCTCCTGTCACACACAAAACCTAACAGATAACTCATATGTTCTTGCTATTGATACTAGAATCAAATTATTCCTTAATTGTAGACATGTCATTCGTTAAGACATAGAAATAGAAAACACGAAAATTAAATAAGAAATAAAAAGTCAAGTGCATCAAGCATAATTTTTTATAAAACAAAAAAAATAATACATAGCTAACAGAAAAAAAGCTTAATTATTATTATCATCATTATTAACAACGCCCTCTGCAGCCTGCGAATCTCCCGCAGCATCCTTACTTTGACGGCGGCCAACTCCCAATGCAGGTCATGAACCTCCTTCCATCATGGCGTCTCGTAAAATAGCGACATCCCACATAGGATCAGCCACATCTAAAAAATGCATAAGTTGACAAAACACACACGTAAACACAAAAGTAAAGAAAAGAAAGAATTCAAATGTAATGTAATGTAATACAACGTATATTTACACAAAAATCAAGAAAAAA